>NW_001849414.1:68612-76082 GCF_000209065.1 Trypanosoma cruzi
CAGGGGGAGAATCAGCTGTACCACTTCGCGAACTACAACTTCACTCTTGTGGCGACGGTGTCCATCCACAAGGTGCCGACGAAGGAAGATACTCCCATTCCTTTGATGGGTGTGAAGACGAATGACGCAGAGAATGCAGTACTTCTGGGACTGTCGTACAACAAAGAAAAGAGGTGGAAATTGTTGCAGGGTGGCGGAAAGACCGAGGAGCTCAGCGGCACTTGGGAGACAGATGCAAAGTACCAGGTGGCGATTGTGCTACAGAACGGCAAACAGGGCTCGATCTACGTTAATGGTAAACTTGTGTGTAAGGATGCGCAATGTGAATTGAAAAATACGGATATTAATGTGGTCTCCCACTTCTGCATTGGAGGGGATGGAGACAAAACAGGGAGCAAAGAAGACGTGTCTGTGACTGTGACGAACGTCCTACTGTACAACCGCCCGTTGGATGGCAATGAGATTAATGCGCTTAACGCAAACAAAGCTTCTATTCCGAAGAATGTGGCTGCGCGTACCTCTTCACCCGTGGTGTCTCGCCCGAAGTGCTCTGCTGAACATTTGGCGGCGGGAGCAACGGGTGGCGTTGCCGCTCGTGACAGTGGGGCACATGGTGATGGCGGCACTGTGTTTGGCAACGAGGTGCTGCCATCGCTTGTTCTTCTGTTGGGACTGTGGGGGTTTGCGGCTCTGTGAGGAGTGACGGCCACAGCCATGAAAACTACAACGGCGACGACTGGCGACAGTGACGGCAGCACCGCGGCCTCCCACACCACCTCCCCTCTTTTGCTTCTTCTTCTTGTTGCTGCTTGTGCGGCTGCGGCTGCGGTGGTGGCCGCGTGAGAGTGAGGGAGAGCGCCATGCACCGCCCGCACACACACTCGTCCTTCTCTCACTCTCTGTGTGTGAGTCCCCTTGCATGGACTCTCGCCCTCACCTCACCCCACGAAGCACACACATAATGTGCCCATTGTATATATGCATGCACACCCATGCAGGCCCGTTGGTGCTCTCTTCTGCGCCACACGCACCGCTGCCGTCCTGCCTGGCTGCATGGGCGGAGCACCGTAACTGTTTATGTTTTGTTTTTATTGCTTTTAGTGGGCGACCTCTCTCTCTCCCTGTGTGTGTGTTTTGCTTTCGGGAGCAATGAGAGTTTGTGCGCTGGTCGTCCCACGCTTCGGCTTTTTTCATTTTGTTTTTTTATATCTTTATTTGTGTTGTTGTTTTGTGGGCATATTCCTATTAACCTTAATTTTTTGTGTGGTGACGGCTGCACATTTCTTTTTGTATTTGATTGTTTTTTCGTTGTTTTTTGATGTTGGTGCTTTGCTTTAATAAAGTTTTTTCTTCTAATGGTTGAAGCTGTACACCGTCACGAGTGACGTATTCCCCTTTTGTTTTCATTTGTTGCCCACACGCGGTGCCGGCCTCACTGCTGTGTCTCCCACGGAGTGCACAAAGGAGGATTGGAGGAACAGGCCACATGCCGCATGACGTGTGAAGGGTGTTGTGTGGGCTCGTGGAACAGCAAGATCTGTTTTTTAGTTTCCATTTTTTGTGCGGGCAAAATGTATGCACACGGCTGCCATGTGCTTCTAGGCACAAGAAATAAAAGTCCTGCCTGAACAATTATTTAATTTTGTGGGTTCTGCATGACTCACCCCTTTTTTCTTTTTTCTTTTGGGTATCTCGCTGCGGCTTGTTTCCGTTTGTGCTGTGCTCACCGTCGCTTTGTGTTGCCGTGTCCCGTTGAGTGTCGCTCTGCTGGCTGTGCTGCTGACATGCCTCCATTTCTCTTTCTTCCCTGCTAGAGGCACCGATGGTCCGCGACGACGATTGTTTGTGCTCCCCATTGCGATGGCACGAGGGTGACTGGGCGCCCTGCCCCGGCCTGCTGAGTGCACTCGGAGGGGAGCGGATGGTGTGCGCCGTGCCTCACTGTGGGTGTGGAACACTAATCCGCCACAACCTGCTGTGAGGCGCCATGCCAATTTGTAAGGGCAGAGGGAAGTGAAGGACTGTGCTCTGTTCTTGGATGCGCTCCGTCCCTTTTTCTTTGCGGTTGTGTGTGTGCGGTGCGCATGGATCTTTCTTGCAGTGCGACGTGGATGGCGTTGCTGCTGCGTGTGCATTTGTGCATGTGTTGTGCGGCGGACTTCTCTTTCTCTCCCATGGCACCGCCCTTGTGTGTGGGCGATTGGAGGGAGCGGGGAGGTGCGAGGAACTGAGCGTGGGTGGCTGCCAACTGCGCCCCGCGCATTGGGGTCTTCCACACACACGTGGCTCCCCTCGGCAGCCTCTTGCAGCACCAGGCCGTGGATTGAGAGGATGGGAGTGTCTGCTCCAACCACAAGGACAACGAGATGCGGTGCATGACGGTGAGGCTGATCCGCGTGCTGTTGCAGCGCATGGGACACGTGCGCCAGTACGCGTTGGGTGTTGCGCTCATCATTGGCGAAGAGTGGCGGCACGACATTGTGGCGCTGTGTGTGTTGTGCGTGGCGGTGGCATGGCGGCGATTGTGAGGGACGTGGCGGACACGGAGCTGCTGGACTGGGAGGAGGTGGCGTACGTTGCGGCGCAGCGGGAGCGCATGACGGCTGCGTGCGGTGGGAGGGCCCGACGATCCCGAGGCCTGTGCTGGAGGGGCGCGTGCTGGAGTGAGCGTGGCGTGCCTGTGAGGGCCTGAGGAGAAGGAATAACGGTTGTAGTGACTGTGGGGGTGTGAGGGACGGGCACGGCGAGGATTAATTCTTTGGTTGTTGTTTTTTGATTGTTGTTGAACCGCGCCCACCCAATTGTTGTTGTGGTGCGTGACTCTCATTGCTGGATGGGACGGTGCGTGGCTGTGTGACATGTCTCTCTTTGCTTTCACTCTGCGTTGACGTGTTGTTAGTTTGTGCTGAAGGCTACACGCAAGTGACAGCAGTGATGGCGATGATGATGACTGGCCGTGTGCTGCTGGTGTGTGCCCTCTGCGTGCTGTGGTGCGGTGTCTGCGGTGGTGAACGAGCTGAAACAACTCCAGCTTCTCCGGGTAATACGTCCGGCAAGAACCCTCAAAGCAAAGGAGAGACCGTCGTTGGCGCTGGAGGAGGTGAACAAAACGTTCAACAGACAGCGCCACAAGCACCAGCATCAAAGGCGTCAGGATTACCGGCAGCGGAAGCGGATGCGGTACCGAGCCCGTCACCGGCACCACAACCCGGAGGAGAAGCATCAGTAACGGCAAGTGCAACGATTGAAAAAAAGGATCAAAATAAAGAAGATAAAAAGAATGAAGAAAAAAAGGAGGAAGTGGAAGAGGAGGAGGAGAGAAAAAAAGAAGAAGAGAGAGAACCTGTTACCGGCACCACGGAGGGGATCTCAGCAGCCGGTCAAGAGCAGCCAATTGTATCTTCTGGTGCGGAGGGATCATCGAAGATAACAAATCCCAACAGCACACCAACAACTGGAGACGATGATCCAGCAGCTGATGCTGCAGGGGTAGCAGAAGGAAAACAAAATGAAAATAAAGAATCCAATGCGAAAGAAACACCAGTGACGGCCACAGCCATGAAAACTACAACGGCGACGACTGGCGACAGTGACGGCAGCACCGCGGTCTCCCACACCACCTCCCCTCTTTTGCTTCTTCTTCTTGTTGTTGCTTGTGCGGCTGCTGCTGCGGTGGTGGCCGCGTGAGAGTGAGGGAGAGAGAGCCGTGCACCGCCCGCACACGCACTCGTCCTTCACTCACTCTCTGTGTGTGTCCCCTTGCATGGACTCTCGCCCTCACCTCATCCCACGAAGCACACATATAATGTGCTCATTGTATATATGCATGCACACCCATGCATGCCCGTTGGTGCTCTCTTTTGCACGACACGCACCGCTGCCGTCCTGCCTGGCTGCATGGGCGGAGCACCGTAACTGTTTCTGTTTTTTATTTTATTGCTTTTAGTGGGCGATCTCTCTCTTTCTCTCCCTGTGTGTGTGTTTTGCTTTACGGGAGCAACGAGAGAGTGTGCGCTGGTCGTCCCACGCTTTGGCTTTTTGTTTTTGTTTTTTTCATTGTTTTACTTGTGTTTTGTTTGAGTGCACCCATTCCGCTGGCTGCATGTGTGTGTGATGATATGAGTAATTTGCGTGTGTGCTATCCGCTTCTCTGTTGTTGCCTTTTTTGACTCTCTTGTGTTGTAGATCTGCTCTGCAAGTATAGGCGCTGACAAACACACAAACACAGGCACACGCTGTGGAGCGGCGTGAATGATGAGAACGCGCACACGCACAAGATTTTGGCTGCGGCGGCCCTTTCGAGGAGGGGTGACGGAAGACTGCGATTTTGTTTTTTGCCGTGCTGCGAGCGTGATTTTCTTGGCGTGCTGCCCGTGGGCGGCGCGGCATTGAGGGAGCCTGGGAGATATGCGTATGGATTCTCTCCTGGCAGCTGCACATGCCGACGTGTTCCTCCCGCTGTTCGTACAGCGACGGAGGATTCTCCGGCTGTGCGGGGCGATGTGCGATGGAGGGTGTGGGAAGAGACAACAGTAAAACGACTGGCGATGGCGCGTTGGTGTTGCGAAGGGCAGTTGTGTACCCTTCTGCATCTCGCTGATTGTTTTGTGTGTCGGCGTAGCTCGGAGAGTGCATGACGCGTGGCAGAAGCGCCAGCCGTGGCTCCTGCTGGTGGCAACAGTCGTTGTGTGTTCTCTTTGCACTGTTCTTCCTTCTCGTTCCGTGTGTCTGTGCGCGCGAGTTGTCGTTGTTGTTGGGAGTGAATGCGGTGCGGATGATGATGCCGCTCACTGTGGATGGGTGACGGTGTTTTTCACTTCTTTTCCTTTTTTTTCTAAACCACTCACACACAAAGGAAAGAAGTTAATACCAAGCGCTAATCGCTACTGTGGAATTCGAAGGCTCTGAAAGGACCAACAGCACACACACCGCCCACACGTATTTATATGCTCTCACGTGTTGCTGCAGTGAAGGCACCCCGCACACACAACCGTCGCCGCGTGACCGGATCCAGCGGAAGGAGGAGGGAAGGAAGAGGGAGTGAGCGGCGGATGCCCAACATGTCCCGGCATCTCTTCTGTTCTGCGGTGCCCCTTTTTCTTCTTCTTGCGATGTTGTGCTGCAACAGTGTTGGGGCTGTGGCTGCTGAAGGATCAGAGTGACGTCAGGGCTCTTCATCGGGGAAATGTTTCGTTTGGAGAGATGTGAAAGATGGAGAGAAAAAAGTGAGTCTTCTCCATGCTCCCAGTCTTGTTGAGATGAATGGTGAAGTGTTTGCCGTTGCCGAGACGTGGTGCGAGAAGGATAGCGTCATTTTTCCTTGCATTGCTTCACAATTCATGAAGTTGGACGACAAAAACCCAAAAGCCCTGGAAGCAGCTGAGGTGAAGAAGGAGGTGCTGGAGGAATGTCCAACCGATGGATGGAATTGCGCCTCCAAAACAGAGGATAAGGATGATTCCCAAGGCGGGACGAGAGTACATGTGAGCCGTCCAACAACAGTTGTGAAGGGAAATGATATTTGCATGCTTGCTGGAGTCTACATGAGTAAAGGTCTCCCTAATTGCCAGGTAGGTGTGGCTGGCGTGGCTCAGTGGGGACTTTTGCTGGTGAAAGGGAACGTCAGTGGTGTGGATGAAAGTACCAAAAGAATTTATTGGAATGATACTATCAGTATTTTGTGCAATGTTATCGGTGAAAACGATGACACTTTGACAGGACACATTGGCGGTGGTGGATCGGGTGTTAAGATGGAGGACGGTACGCTTGTGTTCGCAATGGAGGCCGTGAAGGAGAATAATGTTAATGGCACTGCGGAGGGTGGAAGGAATAACAATGTTTCGCTGCTCATATACTCCTCGGATGCTGCAAATTGGACGCTGTCGAAGGGGATTTCTGACGATGGCTGCAGTGATCCCTCCGTCGTGGGGTGGAAGAACAAAAAACTCATGATGATGACTGCGTGTGCTGATGGCCGCCGCAGGGTGTACGAGATCGGTGACAAGGGGAAGCCGTGGACGGAGGCACTCGGGACACTCTCGCGCGTGTGGGGCAACAACCGTAAGCTACATGAGAAGGGCGTTAGAAGCGGGTTCATCACAGCGACGATTGAGAACAGGGACGTGATGCTTGTTACTCTGCCGGTGTGTTCCGAGAAGCTTGAGAAGGGAGGCGCTCAAAAGGGTGAACTCCATCTTTGGCTGACGGACAATACGCACATTGTTGATATTGGGCCGGTACCCGGGGAAGGGGACGATGCTGCCGCCAGCTCCCTGTTGTACAAAAGTGGTAAAAGTGGTGAAACCAATAATAATGAGGAGTTGATTGCACTATACGAGAAGAAGGGCGATGAGGGCAAACCATCACCTGGTATGGTCTCTGTGCGTCTGAGTGAGCAGCTGAAGCGGATGAAGGAGGTGGTGGCGACCTGGAATAAAGTGGACCAAAGCGTTTCCCAGCTGTGCCCCTCAAGTGCTGAGAAGGATCGTTCAACTGAAAATGACTGCAGCGGTGTTAAGATCACGGATGGGCTGGTTGGCTTTTTGTCCGGCAACTTCTCTGGTAACACATGGAGGGACGAGTACCTCGGGGTGAACGCCACGGTAAATAATAATGAAGGGGCTGCGAAGGCAACATTGCATGCCGGCGGAGTGACGTTCAAAGGAGCGTGGGCGGAGTGGCCTGTTGGCAGTCAGGGGGAGAATCAGCTGTACCACTTCGCGAACTACAACTTCACTCTTGTGGCGACGGTGTCCATCCACAAGGTGCCGACGAAGGAAGATACTCCCATTCCTTTGATGGGTGTGAAGACGAATGACGCAGAGAATGCAGTACTTCTGGGACTGTCGTACAACAAAGAAAAGAGGTGGAAATTGTTGCAGGGTGGCGGAAAGACCGAGGAGCTCAGCGGCACTTGGGAGACAGATGCAAAGTACCAGGTGGCGATTGTGCTACAGAACGGCAAACAGGGCTCGATCTACGTTAATGGTAAACTTGTGTGTAAGGATGCGCAATGTGAATTGAAAAATACGGATATTAATGTGGTCTCCCACTTCTGCATTGGAGGGGATGGAGACAAAACAGGGAGCAAAGAAGGCGTGTCTGTGACTGTGACGAACGTCCTACTGTACAACCGCCCGTTGGATGGCAATGAGATTAATGCGCTTAACGCAAACAAAGCTTCTATTCCGAAGAATGTGGCTGCGCGTACCTCTTCACCCGTGGTGTCTCGCCCGAAGTGCTCTGCTGAACATTTGGCGGCGGGAGCAACGGGTGGCGTTGCCGCTCGTGACAGTGGGGCACATGGTGATGGCGGCACTGTGTTTGGCAACGAGGTGCTGCCATCGCTTGTTCTTCTGTTGGGACTGTGGGGGGTTTGCGGCTCTGTGAGGAGTGACTGGCTGCCGCGCTGAGACCACTGCGACCTTCCCTGCACAGAATTACTGTCCTCCCGGACAAGAAATATTCCCC
>NW_001849414.1:76182-118669 GCF_000209065.1 Trypanosoma cruzi
TATTTTGTGGGTCTGCTGACTCACCCCTTTTTTCTTTTTTCTTTTGGGTATCTCGCTGCGGCTTGTTTCCGTTTGTGCTGTGCTCACCGTCGCTTTGTGTTGCCGTGTCCCGTTGAGTGTCGCTCTGCTGGCTGTGCTGCTGACATGCCTCCATTTCTCTTTCTTCCCTGCTAGAGGCACCGATGGTCCGCGACGACGATTGTTTGTGCTCCCCATTGCGATGGCACGAGGGTGACTGGGCGCCCTGCCCCGGCCTGCTGGGTGCACTCGGAGGGGAGCGGATGGTGTGCGCCGTGCCTCACTGTGGGTGTGGAACACTAATCCGCCACAACCTGCTGTGAGGCGCCATGCCAATTTGTAAGGGCAGAGGGAAGTGAAGGACTGTGCTCTGTTCTTGGATGCGCTCCGTCCCTTTTTCCCTGCGGTTGTGTGTGTGCGGTGCGCATGGATCTTTCTTGCAGTGCGACGTGGATGGCGTTGCTGCTGCGTGTGCATTTGTGCATGTGTTGTGCGGCGGACTTCTCTTTCTCTCCCATGGCACCGCCCTTGTGTGTGGGCGATTGGAGGGAGCGGGGAGGTGCGAGGAACTGAGCGTGGGTGGCTGCCAACTGCGCCCCGCGCATTGGGGTCTTCCACACACACGTGGCTCCTCTCGGCAGCCTCTTGCAGCACCAGGCCGTGGATTGAGAGGATGGGAGTGTCTGCTCCAACCACAAGGACAACGAGATGCAGTGCATGACGGTGAGGCTGATCCGCGTGTGGTTGTAGCGCATGGGACACGTGCGCGAGTACGCGTTGAGCGTTGCGCTCATGGTTGGGGAAGAGTGGCGGCACGACGTTGTGGCGCTGTGTGTGTTGTGCGTGGCGGTGGCATGGCAGCGATTGTGAGGGACGTGGCGGACACGGAGCTGCTGGACTGAGGGAGGAGGTGGCGTACGTTGCGGCGCAGCGGGAGCGCATGACGGCTGCGTGCGGTGGGAGGGCCCGACGATCCCGAGGCCTGTGCTGGAGGGGCGCGTGCTGGAGTGAGCGTGGCGTGCCTGTGAGGGCCTGAGGAGAGGGAATAACGGTTGTAGTGACTGTGGGGTGTGAGGAACGGTGCACGGCGAGGATTAATTCTTTGGTTGTTGTTTTTTGATTGTTGTTGAACCGCGCCCACCCAGTTGTTGTTGTGGTGCGTGATTCTCATTGCTGGATGGGACGGTGCGTGGCTGTGTGACTTGTCTCTCTTTGCTTCCACTCTGCGTTGACGTGTTGTTAGTTTGTGCTGAAGGCTCTACGCAGGTGACAGCAGTGATGATGATGATGACTGGCCGTGTGCTGCTGTTGTGTGCCCTCTGCGTGCTGTGGTGCGGTGTCTGCGGTGGTGGACGAGCTGAAACAACTCCTCCAGATTCTCCGGATAATACGTCCCACGGGAACACTCAAAATGAAGGAGAGACCACACGTGTCGCTGGAGGAGGTGAACAAAGTGGTCAACCAGAAGCGCAACAAGCAGCAGCACCAGCGACATCAGGATTACCGGCAGCGCCACCGAACTCATTACAGACAACACAATCCGGAGGAGAAGCATCAGAAAAGCCAAGTGAAACGAAAGAAAAAAAGGATCAAAATAAAGAAGATAAAAAGAAGGAAGAGGAAGTGGTAGAAGAAGAAGAGGAAGAAGACGAAGAGGAGAGAAAAAAGGAAGAAGAGGAGACAAAGAAAGAAGAACCTGTTACCGGCACCACAGAGGGGATCTCAGCAGGCAGTGAAGAGCAGCCAAGTTTATCTTCTGGTGCGGAGGGATCATCGAATAAAACAAATCCCAACAGCACACCAACAACTGGAGACGATGATCCAGCAGCTGATGGTGCAGGGGTAGCAGAAGGAAAACAAAATGAAAATAAAGAACCCAATCCGAAAGAAACACCAGTGACGGCCACAGCCATGAAAACTACAACGGCGACGACTGGCGACAGTGACGGCAGCACCGCGGTCTCCCACACCACCTCCCCTCTTTTGTTTCTTCTTCTTGTTGCGTTTGCGGCTACTACTACTGCGGTGGTGGCCGCGTGAGAGTGAGGGAGAGAGAGCCGTGCACCGCCCGCACACACACTCGTCTTTCACTCACTCTCTGTGTGTGTGTCCCCTTGCATGGACTCTCGCCCTCACCTCACCCCACGAAGCACACACATAATGTGCCCATTGTATATATGCATGCACACCCATGCATGCCCGTTGGTGCTCTCTTTTGCACCACACGCACCGCTGCCGTCCTGCCTGGCTGCATGGGCGGATCACCGTAACTGTTTCTGTTTTGTTTCCATTGCATTGAGTGGGCGACCTCTCTCTTTCTCTCCCTGTGTGTGTGTGTCTTGCTTTACGGGAGCAATGAGAGTGTGTGCGCTGGTCTTCCCACGCTTTGGCTTTTTTTCCTTTTTTTATTGTTTTACTTGTGTTTTGTTTGAGTACACCCATTCCGCGGGCTGCATGTGTGTGTGTGTGTGTGTGTGTGTCTGTGTGTGTGTGTTTGTGTGTGTGTGTGTGTTATGATATGAGTAATTTGCGTGTCTGCTCTCCGCTTCTCTCTCTGCCGTTGCTTTCTTTGGACTCTCTTTTGCCGCACAGCTGCTCTGCAATTATAGGCGCTGCCAAACACACAATCACAAGCAAATGCACACACACGCCATGTTGCACACAGGTGAGCAGCCCCTGCACTGCTAGAGGAGCTTTCGGCGCACTTTGGAATGTCGCAGCGGGCACCATTGGACTCGGTGTGTTGGCGCCTGTGGCTGCCGTTGTCGACGTTCCGATCCGCTCTGTTGGAAGTGCCGGCGTGGTCGTGGGGTGGCGGGAGAGCAGCGGCGGACACGGTGACCTCTACGCAGTGAGTTCACAGTAACTTCCTCGGCCAGTGGCAGTGCGGATGGAACTGTCATAATGATCGCACCGCCGGCACGCTTGTTGTCGAGTTCCCCGAAAGGAGAGCAGCGAAAGAAGGTCTGTCCGCATGACTCTTTGCATCTCCGCCTCAGGGCTGCGCATCACAATTGAGGTTGCCGTGCGGTTATGCAACAGGGTATGATCTGCTGGGAGAGCGCGCTGTGCGATGCTCCCGCACCTGGGGCTGGTGCTGTGCCGTTGGCGGATGTTGAGTGGCCGATCATACAGATATTGCGACACCACAAGGAGAAAGGACCAAACACTCCGCGTGGAGGGAGGGCTGCGTCTGGTGATGACTCCGTGCGACGGTGATGGACGTTCTCTCGACGACGGATTGACGGTTCGTCTATTTGGTGGAGTCGGTGCGCATGCTGTGTGTATGGCCGCCTCTGTGGTCTCCTGTTACTCCGCTGCGTGGGCCGCATTCTGACGCATTACTGGTCCAAAGCCATTTTGTTTTTCCTACTCTTCTTTTTCCTTTGTTTCTCTCCTCCCGCATCCAGGCTGCGCCACTGCTGCTGCTGCTACTCACACGAAATCAAGAAATGCATTTTACTCAAGTCATGCGCCAGCCACGCCACGCCACACCGCTTTTCCCACTGGTGGTGTTGCTGCTGATGTGCTGCGCCAGTGGGTGTATTGCTGCTGCACCCGCCACACAGTACCGCTGTGGATTTGACGTGATGATGAGGAGGAACGGCCCGCTGTCGACTGCGGTGGTGCGTGAGGTGCCGCGCAAGGGACAGGGCGCCATGCAGGCGTACACCGTCGCCGCAAAGGATGACGACAGTGGCCGGGAGCCGATCCGCATGGCGGTTCCCATGGAAGATCTGGAGAGAGGCACGAACAAGAAGAATTACTGCGAAGAGGGAGAGGATGAGTGCTACAACGCCTTGGGGCAAAAGGTGTCATGCAAAGCAGAGCATTTCCTGACGGAGGCAAAGAAACAATTGCACAATTGAAGGATTCTCTTCGGTGCCGTCAAACTGCACACTGAGCGACTACTTGTGAAACCCACTGGTGGGACGATAACTGTACCGAGGGCTATGAATGGACCGGGCAGCCATTTTAAGGTTCCTACCAGGCACAAGAGTGACGGTGTGTCGAATGCAGATTTTATCAGCTACGCTGCTGCTAGGCCATCAGGCACGGATAGCAGGGCTGTGTGGGCGGCCACGTGTAACACACTGAGTGATCTTCGTCCTTCCATTGGCGCCATGAAATTTGATCCGAAGTGCATGACTGACACGGCGTGGAGCGTTCGCGTTGCCGCACACGAAATTGCGCATGCGCTTGGGCTCAGCCAGGAGAGTATGGAAGACAATAGTCTGGTGAAGAAGCAAGAGAGAAGTGTGCGAGGGAAGCACCGCAGGATGGTGGCAGGGAAGCACGTTCAGGAGAAGGCGAAAGCGCACTTTGGTTGTGACTCTCGAGGGCATGGTGCTGGAGGACGAAGGTGGCACTCGGGAAAAAGCGATCCCTCACTGGAAGGGACGCCACGCGCGGGACGAGCTGATGGCACCCACAGTCGGTGCCGGCTACTACACGGCTCTGACGATGGCGGTGTTCGCGGATATGGGATACTACCGCGTGAATTGGAGCATGGCGGAGCCGATGAGCTGGGGCCACCGCAGTGTCTGCGACTTCCTGGAGAAGAAGTGCAATACAGCCGATAATCTTGCCGCCAAGTATCCTCACATGTTTTGCGATGCTAAAGACACAGAGACGCTTCGCTGCACCTCCGACCGCCGTCACGTTGGGACGTGCACCGCAAGCATCGTTGAAGACAAGGAGAGTCTGCTGGATAAGGACGTTTGCCCCGTTGTTTCTTTGGAATTTCACGAAATATCGTCTGGGACAACGTACAGGACGTGCTCGGACGAAAATGTGGATTATCTCCGTGGGTCGCTGACTGGCGGTGGCTCGTGGTGCCTGGACGCGGAATTACTGGAGACGAAGGACGGTAATGGCCATAAAAGCGTCAAGGGAGTGTGCGCGCAGGTGTTGTTTGATGGGGGCACAGTGAAGGTGAAGTACCTCGGCAACACTGACGTGTGGCATGATTGCCCGATGGCGGAGAAATCCAAGTGACGTTGGATGGTTTTCAGAAAGAAGGAAAGATCAATTGCCCGAGGTACGGCGAGGTGTGCACCATTGCCGCCAACGGCAGCAGTCTTGTCATTCCGAGGCGTTGGTGGGTGGACAGGGTGACGAGCAAGAGGAGGAAGCAGAAGAGTCTGCGGTTGCTTCAGGGTCGCCTTCTCCGGAGAATACTCGTCCACAGTTGTCTCCTGTGGCGTCTGGTGCCTCCATTGAAAAGGAGCCTCCCGGTGCTTCGGCTGCGGGTGTCGTTGGTGGTGGCCTTCATGCCGGTCCGAGGGGTGAACCGGGGGTGCGGACCGAAAGTGGGGACAACACTCAGCGGCGAGGGAGGAGACCTGGCAGTGGAAGCGAGGGAGCCAACAGAGCCTCCGGCCACGACGCTTTTTTCGCGCCATCACCCGGCGAGGACGTTGCACGAGCGGAGGGCGACCCGCGGGCGGATTGCCCAGCGGTGATTCCCAGTGCCTCCGCGCCTGCCACTCCGATTCCGTCCGTCAACAGCGACGATTTTCAGGCGATACCCGATGCGTTGGTACAGCAGGCCGACAGTGATGGCGGTGTGGCTGCTGCTACTGCTGGCCTCATTCCCTTTGTGCTTCTTGTTGTGGTCGCTGCGGCGGTAGTGGTGGTGCCTCTTTGAGCAGCCGCGGCGGCTGGGCGCAATGAAACTGTGGCAGGGCGAGAGTATTTACTTGGCACATTGACCCCGCACTCAAGATGCGCAAAACCGTAGCAATAACACTATGATACACTCACCGCATTCCCCGTTTCCTTCTTTGCTTGCGGGTGATGGGCAAAATGACCGGTCTTTTATTGCCTTGTTTGTTATTCTGGGAAAAGGTGTTTTTGTTTTATTGCTAGGAGGGTTTAGCTTCCGTGAAAACTGTGTGTGAACGAATTAACATGGAGAGAAAAGACATTTCCCAGCACCACATGTATACACTCCTTTTTTGATGCGATTGGGACGAGGGGAAACCACCGTGCTCTAATCATGAGTAAAAAGTAAAGGAAATGTTCTCCAATGGAGGCGGGGTCGTGCCAGTAGCTGTTTCTCTGAAGGACAGGAACGGCTGCCTCTGCCTCCGTAATTGGTGCATGCGGCTTTATCTTTTACACTTTTGCTTGTTTTTGTGACTTTGCTTTTTTTTTTTTTTTTTTTTGTGTGTGTGTGCGTCATTGCGAGAATGTGGACCTCAAATAATTTCTGTGCTTCGGCTTTTAATCTGCATGCGCCCTTTTTCTTTTGCATTCCCGATTTTTGCATCCGTTTTTGATTGGCTGTGTGTGTTTCGGGTGCTCTGCTGCACTGTGGGTGGTGTGTCTTAATTCCTTCTGTCCCTGCTGTTCTGATTGTGAAAACACGCTGTGGGTCATGGTGCATGGCTCCGTCGTTGCGGCACTATTTGTTGTAGTTGCATTGGGGCAGCCCCGACAAGAGTGCCAACGTGTGGATTCCGGGTGTCTCGTTGGGCTCTTTTCCGTCTCCTGCGCGATGGACTCCCATCTTCGGCGCACCCTTTCGTGCAGTGGCGTCAGCGCAACAAGGTGGCAGATTTGTTGTTGTTGCTGCTCCAGCTGTTTTGTGTTTCCCTCTGGTATTGTGAGGTGCAGGTGCCGGATGTGGCGGCAATGAGCCGAAGATAAGGAGAAGGATGGTGCGTGCGTGCGTGAGGGCCCTGCGGTGTTGGAGCGGTGCGCACCGTTTGCGGGCTTGATGCGTCCCTTTGGTGCATGGCGTGTCTTGGCGTGTCCTTCTTGCCGTCTGTGGTGCCAGCCGGCTCTTCACGATTGTGGCAATGGCGTGTTGACAACGGTGTTTGGGTTGGCGTTGGATGTTCCACCCTCTGGGGCTACGAGGACGTATGCGTCACGTTGAGCGACACCAATCGCGCACGACGCCTGGTCTGCAAGCGAGTGACGCACCGATTACCGACGCGGCGCGGCCCTCTTGCCTTTTTCGTCCCTCTGGTAACCTACAGTCTGATGTCTAGCCGTAGTGGTCTCCTCTTTTCTCACTCCTTTTGTGTGCCGCTCCTGTTTGCTTCTCCCTCTTCCATCTGTGTGTTGGTGCTGCGGCAGGGCTGTGTGTGCGTGTGCCTGCTGCCGTGGGTTAGAGTGTGTGTCGTGCGTGGTGTGCGGCGTACGGTGCATGCCTGGCTGCTGCCCTCTCCTCATGTGGTGTGCCCTCTGTGTGTGTCTGCCGCACCTCTCGTCTCCCCTGTTGCTCTCCATTTCTCTCACTGTGCAGATCAGCTCCACACCACTGAACGACCACACTCACGATGATGATGACGTGCCGTCTGCTGTGCGTCCTGTTGGTGCTCGCCCTGTGTTGCTGCCCGTCCGTGTGTGTAGCAGCGGATGGTGAAAAAGATGTTAATATTTCCGGTCAACCGCCGGTTCAGCCAGGGGTGCAAACTCCGAGCAGTACGCAACTGCAATCAGATGCTTCCGGTGTGATGGGGTCACAAAGTAATTCCGATACAACACAGGGTCAAAATCAGGTAGCTGGTGGAAGAGGAAGTGAAAACTCTCTCCCAACCCCTCCTGCGCCAACGGGAGAAAGTGTTACGTCCGGCACGAAAGGGTCCACAGATCCGGAAGCCGGCAGGACACAGGAACAAGATGCAATGACCGGAGCCGGAGTGTTACAAACACAGCCCGAAGACGCAGAGTCACCGGATTCGAGGACCGTTACAGCGCCAAGTACAGCCACTACGGGAATGTCACCAACTCCTCCAAACGAACTGGAAAATAATTCAGCAAAAAGGATCACTGCGCCAGCTACGACCACCACGACCACCACTGCGCCAGAGGCACCAAGTACTACGACTACAGAGGCGCCAACTACGACGACCACCCGCACACCGTCACGTCTTCGCGAAACCGACGGCAGCCTCAGCAGCTCTGCGTGGGTGTGTGCCCCACTGCTGCTCGCCGTATCCGCGCTGGCGTACACCACTTTGGGCTGAAGAGGTGTATGCGGGCTGTGCGTGCCAGCACTCAGCCGCGGGGATTTGTGCGCATCCACTGTGGTCCGATGTATAAAGTAAGAGTAATTATGATGATTGTTTTTTCCTTTGCTTGCTTCCGCTGCCCTGGTGTGTGCTGGTGCATGCACACTGAAGCCATTTGGGTGCATTTTTTTTTTGTGTGTGTTTTACTGTTTTTCTTGTTGCTGATTTTTTTCTTTTATTTTTCCTTGTTTTGCGTGTTTTTCTTGTTAAATTATTACAGAGAGTTGTGCGTTTTCTGACTTTCATTGGTTTAATATTTCTCATGAAATGCGTGCTGCTGCTGCTGATGTTTTTTACTGTGCCGTGTCTTTCTTTTTCTTTTCACTCTGCGTTGACGTGTTATTAGTTTGTGCTGAAGGCTGCACGCAAGTGACAGGAGTGATGGCGATGATGATGACTGGCCGTGTGCTGCTGGTGTGTGCCCTCTGCGTGCTGTGGTGCGGTGTCTGCGGTGGTGGATGTGACGGGGGAGAAACGGCAGTTCCTCGGAGTGGTGCTGGTGGACCTCCGCCGGGATCAGCAGAACTTGGAACGCCTCTACAAGACACCCAAGAATTAAACGTTGAATCACCAGATATTAATGGAAAAGTGCCATCCCAATCTTCCCCACGTATAGAGAAAGCTGATGATGAAGACAGTGATGATGAAGATAGAGAAGGAAAGGATAAAAAAGACGAAAAGGAAAAAAATAAGGTACAACCCGAGAAAGACGAGGGTAAAAAAAAAGAGGGACCACCTCCACCACCGCCACCACCACCGCCACCCGCACCGCCGCCACCACCGGGTGGACCTGCACCATCATCAACAGCAGTTGAAGGAGGCCCAACAGCAGAAAAAGAAAATTTACAGAAAGTAACCAAAAAGGACTCAGAAGCACCGGAAGCGCCTTCAGGGGATGCTACACAAGGGCAGCACAGTCATGACACAGACACAGAGGATTCGACGAAGAATGCAGCAACCGGCAGTCCAGCAGAACCAACAACAACCTTATCTACCTCTGCAAGTGGCAGCGGTGATCATGTCCAGAATAAGGCAGATGAGGATGATGCTCAAAGCTCTGAAGAACAACACGACAGCGTTGAAACTGGCAATGCCAACGATGTTCCAACTCTCAGTGAGGAAGCACCACAAACAGCAGAAACAATCACCGCCGCTCGAATAAATGTTACGACGACGCCTGGCGACAGTGACGGCAGCACCGCTGTCTCCCACACCACTTCCCCTCTTTTGCTTCTTCTTGTTGTTGCGTGTGCGGCTGCTGCTGCTGTGATGGCTGCGTGAGAGTGAGGGAGAGAGCCGTGCACCGCCCGCACACACACTCGTCCTTCACTCACTCTCTGTGTGTGTGTCCCCTTGCATGGACTCTCGCCCTCACCTCACCCCACGAAGCACACACATAATGTGCCCATTGTATATATGCATGCACACCCATGCAGGCTCGTTGGTGCTCTCTTTTGCATCACACGCACCGCTGCCGTCCTGCCTGGCTGCATGGGCGGAGCACCGTAACTGTTTCTTTTTTGTTTCCATTGCATTGAGTGGGCGATCTCTCTCTTTCTCTCCCTGTGTGTGTGTTTTGCTTTACGGGAGCAATGAGTGTGTGTGCTGGTCGTCCCACGCTTTTTGTTTTTGTTTTTTTCGTTGTTTTACTTGTGTTTTGTTTGAGTGCACCCATTCCGCTGGCTGCGTGTGTGTGTGATGATATGGGTAATTTGCGTGTGTGCTATCCTCCTGTTCTTTGTTTCTCCTCATGCATTCAGTCCTTGTTGCTTCAGCAAGCCACGAAATATTTGTCTAACACCCACTTCAATGGCTTACTTGCTCTACACCCCAAAGTAGTTTGAGACGCTGGTGCTGCTGCATGTGATGATGTTTGTGGTGTGATTGCCAGCGGGTGCTTTGTTATCACTTTGACGTGCCCTCGATTTGTTGAATATGTTATGCGTGCCGACAGCACGAATTGGATCTGCGTCGTCGTGAGGGACGTGCCCTTTTGGAGCATTGGGTGAGCTGCCGACGTACACCGTCATTGGGAGGGATGGATGGGCGCCCACCCGCATCAAAGTATCCGTGAGGGACCTGGATGATACCAGGAAGTATTGCATCTCAGAGCGGTACTAAGCAATGAATTCACCGAATGACAATTGCGAGTGTGAAGGTGACTTTGTATCCTCTGCGCACGGGATCATTCTCGAGAATGAAGTTGTCACTGCTGCTTTCAAACTGCATGCGGATCGTGTGCTCGTGCAGCCACTGGAGGGTCCTTTGATTGTGCCCCCATTTGCCACGGGCAGCGTTTGCATTCGGTTCACGGTGCGTGCTGGGCATCGTTCCACTGGTGTTGCCAATGCTGACATGGTGCTGTGCGTGGCTGCGGCGCTGTCGGTGGTGGTGCACTCGACGACTGCCGCGATGCCTGCGAGGGAGCACCACGACTGCGACGACATTGATGGCATCGAGCTGCAGGATGGCGATGGGGACGGGAGGACGCTGGAGTCGCACCGGTTGCAGCGCCACGCGAAGGAGGAGTGGATGGCAGCGATTGGGAGTGCCGGCTGCTGCACGGAGCTGACGCTGGCCGCACCGGCTGACCTGGGCTGCATGAGGGTGAAGTGGGATATGGCGGAGCCGATGCGTTGGTGGAGGAATTCGAACTGTGCGCTGCTGCAGAGGAAGTGCTCCGCACTGCAAATGAGTGAATATCCCCAGATGTTCTGAAAAGCGGGAGTTACTGCCAGACGCTGCACTTCGGATTGGTATTGAAGTGGTTGGTGTGTAGACGGAGTATCCATGAGATGTCAGCAAAAAGCCCGATGGACAGTTGCCCCATCAGTGGTCCCGCACTGAATCCGAGGGATGCTGCCGCTGTTATTTGGAGGGTAGAATATTTGTCTGCGGTGCCTGGGGACAAGTTCTCTTCGTGGTGTCTGGACACGCTTCCCACCAACACGACAGATGCGAGGGACCCGGAAGAAACATACATCTCGGTGCTGTCATGCATGCGGCATTGCGGTGCCTCGGCATGCGGGTGCGTCTGAGAGTGACTGAAGAGGGTAACGCCCGTTGTGCCCCATGCACGGACGGGGCGACGATTACGTGGGTTGCTGCACCCTACGATGAGGGAAACGTTATTTTCCGTGACCACGCGCAGGTGTGCACGATATCCGCCACCGGCGGCAGCTTGCTTCCAGTGGTTCCGTGGGGTGGCGATGTGAGAGAGGGTGTGGGACAGGACGGTCCCACCGGCATATACTGAACAAGTTTTGCTACTGGCATCCGTCCCCGTTGCGGAGAGCATTGATACCGGCTGCGGCACCTCACCGAAGGATGTGGGCACGGCTGCTCCCCAGAAGCATCCGTCACCAGAGGAGAAGGAAGTCACCCCCGATGAAACGACGGCAACGGTGTGCTCTTGCCCAGCGACACCGCGGGTGCGCCGCAGGAGGCGGAGAAGAAGAGCGATCTTCCGGACAGCGACGATGTGGCCGCCGATGGCGTGACGTCTGTTGTCAGACAATCAGTATGAGTTGAGGCCGCCAGCGACAAGGCCGGTGGCGGCGCCGCAGCCACGGGACCCAAGGGCCCTGATGCCGCTTATGCCGCGCAGGGGGCCGTGGACCCTCCGCCGAGGGAGGATGAAGCGGCGGTGGGGTGCCAACACTCAGCAGCGGGTGCAAGAGAGAAAGGCCCATATCAATTGGCATGTTCCTATCAGTATATATATATACGCTCTGCTTGTCTGTATACTTTGTACCAAGGACATGCTGTATGCACTTTTCCTTTTTTGAGTTGGTCGCTAATGTGTCGGCACCGCGCGTGTTTTTAATGGGTTTGGGAACAACAATTTGTTTGACTACTTCTGAAGGATACTGTGGGGTGTTTGTGTGCGTGTGCGAGGGATCCGTGTGGTTTTGACTTTTTTATTTTTATTTATCTGCTTTGGCATTGTGTCGTGATCCTTCGCTTCTCCCATTATGTGTGTTTTGGAGTGTGTGGAATAGCAAAACATCGATGCGTGGCGTGTTGCTGTCCTGTGGTGTGCTAGGAGGTGCGGTGGCATTGTGTGGTGCTCGTTGTATTACACCTGTTGCGTTTGTTTCTGAAGTGTTGCTAGGGCACCGGGAGTGGATGCCTGTGGACGCACACCGTGGATTATGCGCTACATTGGTGGGAGGGCAGACTGACATAACTGGCGGGATTCAGTAAGGCGCTTTTCTGCCCACGGACCCTGCAGCTGCAGCAGCCTGAGTGGCGCTTTGCATATTGGCGTGTGGATTGTTTTTCTCTTGCGAGGCTTTTTTACTGCCTTTTATTTTCCGCTTGGGTACCGTTCCCGTGGCAGCAGCGGCGGCATCAAAAGGGCTGTGTGTGTGGAGAGTCCTTGATTGAGTGCCTGTCTTACTTCTCTGTTCCGTCGATCGATTGTACCGTTTGCCGGCCAAACGGTTGACATGACGTTCTTCTGACGGCGGGTTCCACGTGAGATGGTTTTGCGTCGCGTGCTTTGTTGTGGGTGTGTGGTTTCAGCAATGGTTTTTGGGCGGTTGACTGTTGGGTCGTTGGGGGCGGCGTGGCTGTTTGTGCGGTGGAGCCGCGGGAAGGAGGAAGGCGGCGGAGCGATGGACTCACGAGGAGTTCGGTGGCGTGCAGCCATTAAGATTGGCGACAGGGAACTCACTGCCGCTGTGAGTTGCCGTGTGTGGTGTTTGTTTCTGTTATTATTACTTGCGTTGTTGGATGTGGCCGCCGTGGGGGAAGACTGTTTTTTTGTTTTTTTTTCACGCCGGTTTGGGATCCTTTTCTGCACCGGCATCACTGTGTTCCTGCCGTACTGTTGCGCCATCTTTCCCGTCCATTTTTGGGGCAGCTGCGGGTGGGTTTTACATGCCGTGGAGTTGTTTGCCGTGCTGTCCGGTGTTTCATTGTTGCCTGTTCTTCCTGCGTGCACGCGTCTCCCATGCTCATGGCAACAACCCTCATGCAAACGCCACTCCTCCTTTTCCATGCTGCTGATGTGTGTGTGTGTGTTCTTCTCATCCTCCTTTCTTTGCCCCTCTCCAGACTGTGTGTGCAGCCGTGATGATGATGACTGGCCGTGTGCTGCTGGTGTGTGCCCTCTGCGTGCTGTGGTGCGGTGTCTGCGGTGGTGGACGAGCTGAAACAACTCCAGCAGCTTCTCCGGGTAATACGTCCGACGGGAACACTCAAAACGATTCCACAGGTGTCGCTGGAGGAGGTGTCCAAAACGGTCAACAGGCAGCGCAACAAGCAGCAGCACCAACGACGTCAGAATTACCGGGTACGCCACCGAGCCCATCACTGGCACCACAATCCGGAGGAAAAGCATCAGAAAAGGCAAGTGAAACGATTGAAAAAAAGGATCAAAATACAGAAGAAAAAAAGAAGCAAGAAAAAAAGGAGGAAGAAGAAGAGAAAGAGGAAAAAGAAGAAGAAGAACCTGTTACCGGCACCACGGAGGGGATCTCAGCAGGCGGTCAAGAGCAGCCAAGTTTATCTTCTGGTGCGGAGGGAGCATCGAATATAACAAATCCCAACAGCACACCAACAACTGGAGACGATGATCCAGCAGCTGATGTTGCAGGGACAGCAGAGGGAAAACAAAATGAGAATAAAGAATCCAATCCGAAAGAAACACCAGTCGAATCCACAGCCATGAAAACTACAACGGCGACGACTGGCGACAGTGACGGCAGCACCGCGATCTCCCACACCACCTCCCCTCTTTTGCTTCTTCTTCTTGTTGCTTGTGCGGCTGCGGCTGCGGTGGTGGCCGCGTGAGAGTGAGGGAGAGAGAGCCATGCACCGCCCGCACACACACTCGTCTTTCACTCACTCTCTGTGTGTCCCCTTGCATGGACTCTCGCCCTCACCTCATCCCACGAGGCACACACATAATGTGCCCATTGTATATATGCATGCACACCCATGCAGGCCCGTTGGTGCTCTCTTTTGCACGACACGCACCGCTGCTGTCCTGCCTGGCTGCATGGGCGGAGCACCGTAACTGTTTTTTTATTTTATTGCTTTTAGTGGGCGATCTCTCTCTCTCTCCCTGTGTGTGTGTTTTGCTTTACGGGAGCAATGAGAGTGTGTGCGCTGGTCGTCCCACGCTTTGGCTTTTTGTTTTGTTTTTTCCGTTGTTTTACTTGTGTTTTGTTTGAGAGCACCCATTCCGCGGGCTGCGTGTGTGTGTGATGATATGAGTAATTTGCGTGTGTGCTATCCGCTTCTCTGTTGTTGCCTTTTTTTGACTCTCTTGTGTTCCGTACATCTGCTCTGCAAGTATAGGCGCTGACAAACACAGAAACACAGGCACACGCTGTGGAGCGGCGTGAATGATGAGAACGCGCACACGCACAAGATTTTGGTTGCGGCGGCCCTTTCGAGGAGGGATGACGGAAGACTGCGACCTTATTTTTTGCCGTGCTGCGAGCGTGATTTTCTTGGCGTGCTGCCCGTGGGCGGCGCGGCATTGAGGGAGCCTGGGAGATATGCGTATGGATTCTCTCCTGGCAGCTGCACGTGCCGACGTGTTCCTCCCGCTGTTCGTACAGCGACGGAGGATTCTCCGGCTGTGCGGGGCGATGTGCGATGGAGGGTGTGGGAAGAGACAACAGCAAAACGACTGGCGATGGCGCGTTGGTGTTGCGAAGGGCAGTTGTGTACCCTTCTGCATCTCGCTGATTGTTTTGTGTGTCGGCGTAGCTCGGAGAGTGCTGACGCGTGGCAGAAGCGCCAGCCGTGGCTCCTGCTGGTGGCAACAGTCGTTGTGTGTTCTCTTTGCACAGTTTTCCCTTCTCGTTCCGTGTGTCTGTGCGCGCGAGTTGTCGTTGTTGTTGGGAGTGAATGCGGTGCGGATGATGATGCCGCTCACTGTGGATGGGTGACGGTGTGTTTCACTTCTTTTTCCTCTTTTTTCTAAACCACTCACACACAAAGGAAAGAAGTTAATACCAAGCGCTAATCGCCACTGTGGAATTCGAAGGCTCTGAAAGGACCAACAGCACACACACCGCCCACACACACATATTTATATGCTCTCACGTGTTGCTGCAGTGAAGGCACCCCGCACACACAACCGTCGCCGCGTGACCGGATCCAGCGGAAGGAGGAGGGAAGGAAGAGAGAGTGAGCGGCGGATGCCCAACATGTCCCGGCATCTCTTCTACTCTGCGGTGCCCCTTTTTCTTCTTCTTGCGATGTTGTGCTGCAACAGTGTTGGGGCTGTGGCTGCTGAAGGATCAGAGTGACGTCAGGGCTCTTCATCGGGGAAATGTTTCGTTTGGAGAGATGTGAAAGATGGAGAGAAAAAAGTGAGTCCCCTCCATGCTCCCAGTCTTGTTGAGATGAATGGTGAAGTGTTTGCCGTTGCCGAGACGTGGTGCGAGAAGGATAGCGTCATTTTTCCTTGCATTGTTTCACAATTCATGAAGTTGGACGACAAAAACCCAAAAGCCCTGGAAGCAGCTGAGGTGAAGAAGGAGGTGCTGGAGGAATGTCCAACCGATGGATGGAATTGCGCCTCCAAAACAGAGGATAAGGATGATTCCCAAGGCGGGACGAGAGTACATGTGAGCCGTCCAACAACAGTTGTGAAGGGAAATGATATTTGCATGCTTGCTGGAGTCTACATGAGTAAAGGTCTCCCTAATTGCCAGGTAGGTGTGGCTGGCGTGGCTCAGTGGGGACTTTTGCTGGTGAGAGGGAACGTCAGTGGTGTGGATGAAAGTACCAAAAGAATTTATTGGAATGATACCATCAGTATTTTGTGCAATGTTATCGGTGAAAACGATGACACTTTGACAGGACGCATTGGCGGTGGTGGATCGGGTGTTAAGATGGAGGACGGTACGCTTGTGTTCGCAATGGAGGCCGTGAAGGAGAATAAGGTCAATGGCACTGCGGAGGGTGGAAGGAATAACAATGTTTCGCTGCTCGTATACTCCTCGGATGCTGCAAATTGGACGCTGTCGAAGGGGATGTCTGACGATGGCTGCAGTGATCCCTCCGTCGTGGAGTGGAAGGACAAAAAACTCATGATGATGACTGCGTGTGCTGATGGCCGCCGCAGGGTGTACGAGATCGGTGACAAGGGGAAGCCGTGGACGGAGGCACTCGGGACACTCTCGCGCGTGTGGGGCAACAACCGTAAGCTACATGAGAAGGGCGTTAGAAGCGGGTTCATCACAGCGACGATTGAGAACAGGGACGTGATGCTTGTTACTCTGCCGGTGTATTCCGAGAAGCTTGAGAAGGGAGGCGCTCAAAAGGGTGAACTCCATCTTTGGCTGACGGACAATACGCACATTGTTGATATTGGGCCGGTATCCGGGGAAGGGGACGATGCTGCCGCCAGCTCCCTGTTGTACAAAAGTGGTAAAAGTGGTGAAACTAATAATAATGAGGAGTTGATTGCACTGTACGAGAAGAAGGGCGATGAGGGCAAACCATCACCTGGTATGGTCTCTGTGCGTCTGAGTGAGCAGCTGAAGCGGGTGAAGGAGGTGGTGGCGACCTGGAATAAAGTGGACCAAAGCGTTTCCCAGCTGTGCCCCTCAAGTGCTGAGAAGGACCGTTCAACTGAAAATGACTGCAGCGGTGTTAAGATCACGGATGGGCTGGTTGGCTTTTTGTCCGGCAACTTCTCTGGTAACACATGGAGGGACGAGTACCTCGGGGTGAACGCCACGGTAAATAATAATGAAGGGGCTGCGAAGGCAACATTGCATGCCGGCGGAGTGACGTTCAAAGGAGCGTGGGTGGAGTGGCCTGTTGGCAGTCAGGGGGAGAATCAGCTGTACCACTTCGCGAACTACAACTTCACTCTTGTGGCGACGGTGTCCATCCACAAGGTGCCGACGAAGGAAGATATTCCCATTCCTTTGATGGGTGTGAAGATGAATGACGCAGAGAATGCAGTACTTCTGGGACTGTCGTACAACAAGGAAAAGAAGTGGAAATTGTTGCAGGGTGGCGGAAAGACCGAGGAGCTCAGCGGCACTTGGGAGACAGATGCAAAGTACCAGGTGGCGATTGTGCTACAGAACGGCAAACAGGGCTCGATCTACGTTAATGGTAAACTTGTGTGTAAGGATGCGCAATGTGAATTGAAAAATACGGATATTAATGTGGTCTCCCACTTCTGCATTGGAGGGGATGGAGACAAAACAGGGGGCAAAGAAGACGTGTCTGTGACTGTGACGAACGTCCTACTGTACAACCGCCCGTTGGATGGCAATGAGATTAATGCGCTTAACGCAAACAAAGCTTCTATTCCGAAGAATGTGGCTGCGCGTACCTCTTCACCCGTGGTGTCTCGCCCGAAGTGCTCTGCTGAACATTTGGCGGCGGGAGCAACGGGTGGCGTTGCCGCTCGTGACAGTGGGGCACATGGTGATGGCGGCACTGTGTTTGGCAACGAGGTGCTGCCATCGCTTGTTCTTCTGTTGGGACTGTGGGGGTTTGCGGCTCTGTGAGGAGTGACTGGCTGCCGCGTGAGACAATGCGACTTTCCCTGCACAGAATTACTGTCCTCCCGGAAACGAAATATTCCCCGGATAACATTTTTTTTTTGTTTGTAATTTCTAAACTCTTTTTTTTGTGCCTTTTTTTTTAATTTGAGTTTTGTGTGCTGCCACCGTGCGTGATTGTTGATGTCGGGGCCGTACCGCATGTACCGCTGCCATCCAGCTGTGCCTCTTGCTGTTTGTGAGTCCCCTTGCATGGACTCTCGCCCTCACCTCATCCCACGAGGCACACACATAATGTGCCCATTGTATATATGCATGCACACCCATGCATGCCCGTTGGTGCTCTCTTTTGCACGACACGCACCGCTGCCGTCCTGCCTGGCTGCATGGGCGGAGCACCGTAACTGTTTTTTTTTTTTTATTGCATTGAGTGGGCGACCTCTCTCTCTCTCTCCCTATTGGGCTTTACGGGAGCAATGAGAGTGTGTGCGCTGGTCGTCCCACGCTTTGGCTTTTTCCATTTTGGTTTTTTAAAATCTTTACTTGTGTTGTTGTTTTGTGGGCATATTCCTATTACCCTTTAATTTTTTGTGTGGTGACGCCTGCACATTTCTTTCTGTATTTGATTGTTTTTTCTTTGTTTTTTGATGTTGGTGCTTTGCTTTAATAATGTTTTTTCTTCTAATGGTTGATGCTGTACACCGTCACGAGTGACGTATTCCCCTTTTGTTTTCATTTGCTGCCCACACGCGGTGCCGGCCTCACTGCTGTGTCTCCCACGGAGTGCACAAAGGAGGATTGGAGGAACAGGCCACATGCCGCATGAAGTGTGAAGGGTGTTGTGCGGGCTCGTGGAACAGCAAGATCTGTTTTTTAGTTTCCATTTTTTGTGCGGGCAAAATGTATGCACACGGCTGCCATGTGCTTCTAGGCACAAGAAATAAAAGTCCTGCCTGAACAATTATTTAATTTTGTGGGTTCTGCATGAATCACCCCTTTTTTCTTTTTTCTTTTGGGTATTTCGCTGCGGCTTGTTTCCGTTTGTGCTGTGCTCACCGTTACTTTGTGTTGCCGTGTCCCGTTGAGTGTCACTCTGCTGGCTGTGCTGCTGACATGCCTCCATTTCTCTTTCTTCCCTGCTAGAGGCACCGATGGTCCGCGACGGCGATTGTTTGTGCTCCCCATTGCGATGGCACGAGGGTGACTGGGCGCCCTGCCCCGGCCTGCTGAGTGCACTCGGAGGGGAGCGGATGGTGTGCGCCGTGCCTCACTGTGAGTGTGGAACACTAATCCGCCACAACCTGCTGTGAGGCGCCATGCCAATTTGTAAGGGCAGAGGGAAGTGAAGGACTGTGCTCTGTTCTTGGATGCGCTCCGTCCCTTTTTTCCTGCGGTTGTGTGTGTGCGGTGCGCATGGATCTTTCTTGCAGTGCGACGTGGATGGCGTTGCTGCTGCGTGCGCATTTGTGCATGTGTTGTGCGGCGGACTTCTCTTTCTCTCCCATGGCACCGCCCTTGTGTGTGGGCGATTGGAGGGAGCGGGGAGGTGCGAGGAACTGAGCGTGGGTGGCTGCCAACTGCGCCCCGCGCATTGGGGTCTTCCACACACACGTGGCTCCTCTCGGCAGCCTCTTGCAGCACCAGGCCGTGGATTGAGAGGATGGGAGTGTCTGCTCCTACCACAAGGACAACGAGATGCAGTGCATGACGGTGAGGCTGATCCGCGTGTGGTTGCAGCGCATGGGACACGTGCGCGAGTACGCGTTGGGTGTTGCGCTCATCATTGGGGAAGAGTGGCGGCACGACATTGTGGCGCTGTGTGTGTTGTGCGTGGCGGTGGCATGGCGGCAATTGTGAGGGACGTGGCGGACACGGAGCTGCTGGACTGGGAGGAGGTGGCGTACGTTGCGGCGCAGCGGGAGCGCATGACGGCTGCGTGCGGTGGGAGGGCCCGACGATCCCGAGGCCTGTGCTGGAGGGGCGCGTGCTGGAGTGAGCGTGGCGTGCCTGTGAGGGCCTGAGGAGAGGGAATAACAGTAGTAGTGACTGTGGGGGTGTGAGGAACGGTGCACGGCGAGGATTAATTCTTTGGTTGTTGTTTTTTGACTGTTGTTGAGCCGCGCCCACCCAATTGTTGTTGTGGTGCGTGACTCTCATTGCTGGATGGGACGGTGCGTGGCTGTGTGACTTGTCTCTCTTTGCTTTCACTCTGCGTTGATGTGTTGTTAGTTTGTGCTGCAGGCTACACGCAAGTGACAGCAGTGATGATGGTGATGGCTAGTCGTGTGCTGCTGGTGTGTGCCCTCTGCGTGCTGTGGTGCGGTGCGGTTTTTGGACACGCGATGGACGATTACTGCAGTGAGGGTGGAGGGAACGGTTTGAGGCACACGAGTAATGGTGGAGATGACGGCGTGTCTCTAAAGGCGGACTGCGGGTTGTTGTCCACTCGAATGGGATTAATAAAGGCGGTTGAAGCTGCGGAAGCTGGACAAGGATTGAGTGTTACACTCCAACCGGGTGAGCCGAAAGAAACATCGCTTGATAATAATCAGGGAGGAGGGGCGCCTGGTTCAGGTGGAAATGATGTCGGTGTCGGAGGTCAACCAGCACCAGCACCACCAGCAGCACCGTCGATTGGAGGATCAGGTACAGAAGAACAGGTTGGAAAATTAGAAGTGGTGGATACAAATGATGGAAACGTAGCAGGAGATAAGAAGGATCACGAGGACGTTAATGCAGCTGATTCCCAACAACAAACAGCTGATCAATTGTCTTCTTCTTCTTCATCCGGCAGCTCTGGCACTGAGGGTGTCAAGGAACCCGCTTTGAAGGAAAATTCCGAGAGTAAAGAAACCTCCGATAGCCGGTCGCAAGAAGAAGACGATCTTCGCAGTGAATCTGACGGTCGTGAAGAAGAGGCGGAAGAACTGGTGAAAAACGAAGAAGAACTAAAAAACGACAAAATGGTTCATAAGTCACCAACGGAGACACCTGGAGGTCCAACCAATAAGGCAGAAATACAAACAGCAACAACGCAAGTGAATGGACATTCCAGCCCTGAGACTTTAGGGGACGTGCAACAGCCAGAAGAAGTCCAAGGCGAAAAGGACTCAA
Source organism: Trypanosoma cruzi (assembly GCF_000209065.1). Classification (NCBI taxonomy): domain Eukaryota; phylum Euglenozoa; class Kinetoplastea; order Trypanosomatida; family Trypanosomatidae; genus Trypanosoma; species Trypanosoma cruzi. The sequence goes on from NW_001849414.1 coordinate 96,833, forward strand.
ACAACAATTCACAAACAAAGAGCGCTGCCACCATCACAGCCAATCAACAGAATGAACCATCTGCCGACCATGGAGAATCAGGGCCACCTTCACCCACGGCAAACGGTGATGCCGCCAATAATGATTCTGACAAGAGCACTGAAGACGGCATCCCGAACAGTGATCCAGCAGCTGATGGTGCAGGGACAGCCGAAGAAAAACAAAATGAAAATAAAGAATCCAATCCGAAAGAAACACCAGTGACGGCCACAGCCATGAAAACTACAACGGCGACGACTGGCGACAGTGACGGCAGCACCGCGGTCTCCCACACCACCTCCCCTCTTTTGCTTCTTGTTTTTGCGTGTGCTGCTGCGGTGGTGGCCGCGTGAGAGTGAGTGAGAGAGCCGTGCACCGCCCGCACACACACTCGTCCTTCACTCACTCTCTGTGTGTGTCCCCTTGCATGGACTCTCGCCCTCACCTCACCCCACGAGGCACACACATAATGTGCCCATTGTATATATTGCATGCACACCCATGCATGCCCGTTGGTGCTCTCTTTTTTGCATCACACGCACCGCTGCCGTCCTGCCTGGCTGCATGGGCGGAGCACCGTAACTGTTTTTTTTTTTTTATTGCTTTTAGTGGGCGATCTCTCTTTCTCTCTCCCTGTGTGTGTGTCTTTTGCTTTATGGGAGCAATGAGAGTGTGTGTGCTGGTCGTCCCACGCTTCGGCTTTTTCTTTCTCTTTTGTTTTGAATCTTTGCTTTTGTTGTGGTTGGGTGCTCTCATTTTACTTTTATTGATTGATGGCTCGCTTGAACTGCGGATGGCTGAATATTCTTTTTTGTATTCTCTCTTTTTTTGTTTCTTCCCACGCAATCGGTCCTTGTTGCTTCAGCAAGTCACGAAATATTTGCCTAACACCCACATCAATGGCTTACTTGCTCTACACCCCAAAGTAGTTTGAAACGCTGGCGCTGCTGCATGTGATGATGTTTGTGGTGTGATTGCCAGCGGGTGCTTTGTTATCACTTTGACGTGGCCTCGATTTGTTGAATATGTTATGCGTGCCGACAGCACGAATTGGATCTGCGTCGTCGTGAGGGACGTGCCCTTTTGGAGCATTGGGTGAGCTGCCGACGTACACCGTCATTGGGAGGGATGGATGAGCGCCCATCCGTATCAACGTATCCGTGAGGGACCTGGATGATACCAGGAGGTATTGCATCTCAGAGCGGTACTACGCAATGAATTCATCGAATGACAATCGCCACTGTGAGGATGACGTTGTATCCTCTGCGCACGGGACCATTCTCGAGAATGAAGTTGTCACTGCTGCTTTCAAACTGCATGCGGACCGTATGCTCGTGCAGCCACTGGAGGGTTTGTTGGTTGTGTCCCCATTTGCCACGGGCAGCGTTTGCATTCGGTTTACGGTGCGTGCGCGGCATTGTTCCACTGGTGTTGCCAATGCTGACATGGTGCTGTGCGTGGCTGCGGCGCTGTTGGTAGTGGTGCACTCGACGACTGCCGCGATGGCTGCGAGGAAGCACCAAGACTGCGACGACATTGATGGCATCGAGCTGCAGGATGGCGATGGGGACGGGAGGACGCTGGAGTCGCACTGGTTGCAGCGCCACGCGAAGGATGAGTGGATGGCATTGATTGGTTGTGCGGGCTGCTGCACGGAGCTGACGCTGGCCGCATCGGCTGACCTGGGCTGCATGAGGGTGAAGTGGGATATGGCGGAGCCGATGCGTTGGTGAAGGAATTCGAACTGTGCACTGCTGCAGAGGAAGTGCTCCGCACTGCAAATGAGTGAATATCCCCAGATGTTCTGAAAAGCGGGAGTTACTGCCAGACGCTGCACGTCGGATTGGTATTGAAGTGGTTGGTGTGTAGACGGAGTATCCATGAAGGGTCAGCAAAGCGCCCGACGGACAGTTGCCCCATCTGTGGTCCCGCACTGTATGTGGGGGATGCTGCCGCTGTTATTTGGAGGGTAGAATATTTGTCTGCGATGCCTGGGGACAAGCCCTGTTCGTGGTGTCTGGACACGCTTCCCACCAACACGACGGATGCGAGGGACCCGGAAGAAACATACATCTCCGTGCTGTCATGCATGCGGCATTGCGGTGCCTCGGCATGCAGGTGCATCTGAGAGTGACTGAAGAGGGTAACGCCCGTTGTGCCCCATGCACGGCCGAGGCGACGATTACGTGGGTTGCTGCACCCTACGATGAGGGAAACGTTATTTTCCGTGACCACGCGCAGGTGTGCACGATATCCGTCACCAGCGGCAGTCTGCTTCCAGTGGTTCCGTGGGGTGGCAATGTGAGAGAGGGTGTGGGGCAGGACGGTCCCACCGGCATATACTGAACAAGTTTTGCTACAGGCATCCGTCCTCGATCCAGAGAGCATTGGGACCGGCCGTGGCACACCACCGAAGGATGTGGACACGGCTGCTCCCCAGAAGCATCCGTCGCCAAAGGAGAAGGAAGTCGCCTCAGGTGCCACGACGGCAACGGTGTGCTCTTGCCCAGCGACACCGTGGGTGCGCCGCAGGAGGCGGAGAAGAAGAGCGATCTTCCGGACATCGACGATGTCGCCGCCGATGGCGTGACGTCTGTTGTGGGACAATCAGTAGGAGATGAGGCCGCCAGCGACAAGGCCGGTGGCGGCGCCGCAGCCACGGGACCCAAGGGCCCTGATGCCGCTTATGCCGCGCAGGGCGCCGTGGACCCTCCGCCGAGGGAGGATGAAGCGGCGGTGGGGTGCCAACACTCAGCAGTGGGTGCAAGAGAGAAAGGCCCATATCAATTGGCATGTTCCTATCAGTATATATATATGCGCTCTGCTTGTCTGTATACTTTGTACCAAGGACATGCTGTATGCACTTTTCCTTTTTGAGTTGGTCGCTAATGTGTCGGCACCGCGCGTGTTTTTAATGGGTTTGGGAACAACAAATTGTTTGACTTCTTCTGAAGGATACTGTGGGGTGTTTGTGTGCGTGTGCGAGGGATCTGTGTGGTTTTGACTTTTTTATTTTTATTTATCTGCTTTGGCATTGTGTCGTGATCCTTCGCTTCTCCCATTATGTGTGTTTTGGAGTGTGTGGAATAGCAAAACATCGGTGCGTGGCGTGTTGCTGTCCTGTGGTGTGCTAGGAGGTGCGGTGGCATTGTGTGGTGCTCGTTGTATTATTCCTGTTGCGTTTGTTTCTGAAGTGTTGCTAGGGCACCGGGGGTGGATGCCTGTGGACGCACACCGTGGATTATGCGCTACATTGGTGGGAGGGCAGACTGACATAACTGGCGGGATTCAGTAAGGCGCTTTTCTGCCCACGGACCCTGCAGCCGCAGCAGCCTGAGTGGCGCTTTGCATATGGACGTGTGGATTGTTTTTCTCTTGCGAGGCTTTTTTACTGCCTTTTATTTTCCGCTCGGGTACCGTGCCCGTGGCAGCAGCGGCGCCATCAAAAGGGCTGTGTGTGTGGAGCGTCCTTGATTGAGTGCCTGTCTTACTTCTCTGTTCCGTCGATCGATTGTACCGTGTGCCGGCCAAACGGTTGACATGACGTGCTGCCGACGGCGGGGTCCACGTGAGACGATGTTGTGTCGCGTGCTTTGTTGCGGGTGTGTGATTTCAGCAACAGTCGTTGGGCGGTTGACTGTTGGGTCGTTGAGTGTGGCGGATGGACCCGATTGTGTGCCGCGGGAAGGAAGAATACGGCGGAGCGATGGACTCACGAGGAGTTCGGTAGCGTGCAGCCATGAAGATTGGCGACAGGGGACTCACTGCCGCTGTGAGTTGCCGTGTGTGGTGTTGATTATTATTATTATTACTATTTATGATGTGGCTGTTTTGAATGTTTTACGTCGTTTTTGCCGTTTGATTGGTTGACATTTCTTTATATCTTTTTTAAAGAAGAGCACGAAAAAAAAAAAAGAAAAAAGAAAAAAAGAGGGAGGGAGGTGAAGGCGATGCTTTCTCGCTCTGTTTCCGTAAAACCGTTACGCTTGCTTTACAGTTCGTTTTTGAATCCATCATGTGGTGCGTCTTATATATGCTGCTACCGTATGATGAGTGCGGACAATTGTACAAGCGTGGATGGTCAGACAGATGACAAGAAGGCGTCGCCTTTTGCCTCATCGTTTAGTATTGACCCTAAGAAGCTTCCGAACACCATACCCGGTGTGTCACGGGAGGAGCTGGCGGAGCGATTGGAGCGATACCAGCGGGAACTTTCGTACAAGGCCGCACAGGCTTCAGCTCGTGAGTTGGCAGATGAGATTGAAACGATGCGCCGTGCATTGCCGCCTGAACAGTTTCGACAGTTTCTTCAGGATGTGGATGCAATGGCGGAAAAGAATGAGAAGGAAATTGCGCGGCTTAGCGCCATGTCACCACAGCAGTTGTACCGGTACCATCAGCGTCAGCGGCGGCGAATGCGTCTCCAAGCAATTTGGAAGAGTGTTGTGCTTCTTGTGTCGATATTTGGTGCCGTCTTCTTTTTGTTTTTCCTCATGTTTTTCTTTGGGTAAGAACGAGGGGCGGTTGAAGGAAAAGACGAGAGAGAGAGAGAGAGAGAGGGAAGACCGAACGTTGACTGTTTTGTGTTTGTCTTAAAGTTAGGGAACGGCTGGCGGTATGGACGGTGCAGGGGTTCTGTCAACTGGGACGAAAGTGGGCCAAATTACAGGGTGAAGGAGGAGGGAATGAACTTTACTTGTCTGCCTCATGTTCTGCGAGGGTTTTCATTATTATTATTATTGTTTGTTTGTTTGGTTGGTTGGTTGGTTGGTTGTGGTGGCGCTTTCTATTTTTTTTCTCTCTCTCTCTCTCTTTTCTTTTTCTTTTTCTTTTTTTTTTTTTTACTTGTGTGTTTGTGTTTCGCATCATTGTTGTTTTTTTCTCGCAATTATGAGTTTGTGCAATGACATGATCTTTTTTTTTTTTTTTTTTTTTTGGGGAGTGGGGAGTGGGGAGGGGAAAATGACTGGAAGCGATTGTCTTCGACTCTCCGGCTGCGGATCACACAAAACAACCCCCCGGTGTGCATCGCCGCATCTTTTTTTTTTTTTTTCTGGTTTTTTTTTACTTTGTGTGTGTGTGTGTGTGTTGGGGTGGTGGCAGCAGCTTTAAAGGGAGCAGCAACGGCAGTGGCGGTCAAAAAAAGGAAAAAAAAAAAAAAAATGTCATGCGACATTCGGCGGGGATTATTTTCTCGGCTGTCGAGGCGTTGGGCCGCCCGTCGTAGCGGAATTGGCCGGTTTTTTGGATGTGTCGCCTGCCATCGTGTGCCTTCATGGCGTGTGTGTTTTCTTCCGCCGGGTGGGTTGCGCCCTACCGCCGTTCTTCTGCGGCCGCAGACAATCAAACCGAACCCGGCGCACACCCCGAGCGGGAAATTTGATCGCAGCTTTGAGAAACTCAGCGGGGAGATTGAGAGCCGCATGCCGTTTCGTCAGCAACAAATTTTATTTGGTAGTAAATACGACCATAACTTTGGCGAGGAGAATCAAGATGCGATGCGGCAGGCCGCGAAGGATGACGTTTACGGCAGAGAACCCGAAAGGGCGGCGGCACGGCAGGCGCGTAGTTACTTTACCGGGGATGATCTCTCCCCCACAGCCCTGCACGTGAAGTCGCCACGACTGAAAGTCTCACAGCAGCAGCACCGACAGAAATATGACAAGAACATTCTTAAGACGTCACAGGAGTCAGCGGAGTATTACTATCATCGTGAAAGTACATCAGAGCGAAGTGTACGGCGTGGTGTGATGACGGCATGTGGGGCAGTAGGACTCGCAGGAACGTGTTGGGGACTACGTCTTCTTTGTCAGTACATGTTGGAGTAGTCATGAGGTCTTTCTTTTCCTCCCTCTCCTTTATTGTATGTGTGTGTCTGTGTGCGTGTATCTTTTTGTTGACGTCGATGTCCCGTTTGTTTGTTTTTTCTCAATCTCTGACTGTCTGTCTGTGTGCCTGTCTGTGTGGCTGAGTGGGTCCCCCTCTGCGGAAGATGGGATGTCCCCTCCTCTCTCTCGCCCACACACACACACCCACATACTTACATGCTTACATACTTACATGCTTACATGCACACATGTGTCACCGCCATGTTTTTTGTATGTAAACACTCTCCTCTTATGGACTTGTGATTTTCTGTCTTTTTTTTCTTTTCTTTTTTTTTTTCTTCTTTTTTTTTTTTTTTGTCCCCTCCGTACGTCAATGACGTGCCATGCCCCCCCTCATTGGAGCAAACATCATCAAAGAAAACAAGAAACCCTCTTCCCTCCCGAGGAAAAAAAAGAAGGAAAAAAAAAAAGGGAAAACAAAAACAAAAAAAAGAAAAAGATAAAAAAAGGAAAAAAGGGAAAGCGTCAGTGAAGAGTGACAAATAAATAAATAAATTTATTTATTTATTTATTGTTTTTATTTTTATTTTTCTTTGCATAGAACATACAAAATAAAACTATATATATACGTATATATATATATATATATATATATATAGCCATTCTAGCGCCTTGCAGTCCTTTTTTTTTTTTTTTGCTTGGTTCTCGTGTTTATTTATTTAGCCGACGCGGTTTGTGTGTGTGTGCCTCTTTGCCTGCCTGCCTGCCTGCCTGTGTGTGTGTGTGTGCCTGCCTCCTTTATTGACGTTGGGATTATATACATATATATATATTTATATATAAGGAAACAAGAGGAGGAGTAGTAGAAGGAGAAGGAGAAGGAGAAGGAGTAGTAGAAGGAGAAGGAGAAGGAGAAGGAGAAGAGGAAGGAGAAGGAGAAGGGGAAGAGGAGGTCATCAACAGCCCCGCATTCCACATTTTATTTGCAGCCGACGTAAAGACACATTTATACACAAGAAGAGAAGAAGATTACGCCGCAGCAGCAGCAGCACCAGCAGCACCAGCAGCAGCAGCAGCAGCAGCGTGGTACGGGTGACCAGGCAACGCGTGACATTCTGAAAAGAGAAGAGACACATACATATAAATACACACATACACATACAGAGAGAGAGAGAGAAACAAAAAGAAAAAGAAAAAAGGGGTTTTGTGTGTGCAAGTCGTAGCAGAAAAAAAAAAAAAAAAATACACAGGGAGAGAGAGAGAGAGAGCGACCGACCGACCGACAGACAAACAGTGAATTCACCAGCAATAAAATAATTAACACCATATTTTATATATTTATTTATTTATTATATATTTGTAGGGTAAAGAGAAGGGGCAAAGGTGTCGATTGAAAGCGTGACAAGAGAAACAAACAAACCAAAAAAAAAAAAAAAGGGCACTTTGTCACTTGACATCAACAGGGGAAACAAACATAGAGGCAAAAAGGAACAAACAAAAAGAAAAAAAAAAAGGAAAAATAGGGAGGTGACCAGGCGAGGAGTGTGAAGACAGAGAGAAAGAAAGAGAGTTACGCCAATGAGCACCGGGGACGTCAATAGTGCTGGGGATATTCTTGACGGCTTTTTTAGCCATCCATCGCTACCATATAATCCTTCAGTGGGAGAAGGTGGCGACTCATTGACGAAAAATGAGCCAAGACAGCCGCTACCACAACAGAATTCAGAAATTTTTCAGCCACATACACCGAATAATACTTTATCAGAGGCCACAACAGTAACAAGCACAAGTAGCAGCAGTCAAAGTGCCGTTAAAAGTATCGCTACCTGTTCAGCTGGCGACAACACTGGTAGCTACTCGCATGCTGGTAACAATGTGGTAGGTACGCATACCGCCTCTCCTATTTCTAGTACGCCCCCTAATCAGGGGTATATGAACGTGCCTTCCATGTACACCGCCGCGTTGGCGCAAACTTCCCATCAGCAAAATAACATGCAACAGCACCCTGCTCATCTTTTCTCCGGCGCAGTGGATTCACCAACCACAGCAACAGCAACACAACCAGAGACCGGTCATACATCCGATGGATCGCCGTCAGCTTTTATGCAAGGCAAAGAAGTGATGCTTGAGCGTCTAATGGCATGTTTAGGTGAATCCAAAGGTATGGCGGCACTTCAGCTTCAGTTAGCGCAGGTTACAGCGCCGTCATCTCCTGCAGTTGCTGCTTTAAAGCAAGTAATTCGACATTTGGAGGAGGATATTGAGAAACTCCTTCATCTTCGAGACATGCCCACCACTTCTGCTCTTATGAATGGGGCGGCAGTATACCAAAAAATGAGCACCGATGTGCCAAAGGAATCTATTACCACGTCAGAGGTGCAGGTGCCCAATCATCAATACCAACAACAGCAAACTGATGTAAGCGTTGCGCCACTGTTTGTTGCAAATGCACAAGTAGCGGCAACGGCAACATTTTCTGATCGTGGGATATGGTCACTTTCTGAGTCACGGAATGCCACTATTAAAAATGGAAACATGGATTTGGTGGATACGTCCGGCTCGACGGCAGGAGCAGCATCCATGATGCAACAGCAACCGTATCAACACCTTGAGGTCATCACACCACAATCGGGACAAATGACATCGTATCTTGGCGACACTGGGGCATCCGTGACACAGGCGTATCCGATGTTAAATTCAGCGCTGCTTGCTTCTTGTGATGACACTCCAGCTATGTATGCCGCATCCGGTGAAACGGGATATAATTTTATAGATGCCAATATAGGTAGTCTTGGTTTTGGAGATGCCATACGTGGTCCTCCACGTCGAAATATGGATGAACAACACCCTGTGGACGGTGAAATAGTGCCAAAGTTTCTTGCCTTTGTAGAGTTTAAGCGACACCGGGTACGTAAGTACGAATGTAACATAGATATTTCCCCGGGACTGTATGTCATGGTAGATGGTGATCGTGGGAAAGATTGTGGGCTTCTTGTGCAGACCATTAAGACGTTACCAGACGGCTCTACCTCCTTTTATTGCATGGATGGTACTCATATCAATGCTGATAAAATCAAGTTGGAGAAGGGACGTGTGTTGGGGGTTGCAACGGCGGAAGAAATTGACTATCTACATCACACCATGCAGCAGGCAGAACGTGTGGCCCTTGAGACCTGCAGAAAGGTATGTGAAGACATGGGCATTAAGATCAACCTTCAGGACTGTGAATATCAATTTGATATGGAAAAGGTAAGCTTTTATTTTAACAGCGAACACAGTGTGGACTTCCGTCCCCTTGTCCGGGAACTATATCGCCTGTTCCGTGTGCGTATATGGATGGAGAACACAAATCCACATGTGAAGAATGCCATGCCTGCAGTAGATCTGGGGGGTATTGGAAACAGTAACATCAACGAGGAAATTACCGCGATGAGTGAGGGCGTTGCAAGTGTGAATTACAGCCTCAATCAGCATCAACATAAACATGGCGGTGGTACAGGCTTAACTGCGATAGGTGGAAATAACATGACAGGTGGTAGACGACGGGGGCATCGTCGGTCGTTGCAGAAGAACACTCAAGGAAAGGACGGCAAGAAGTAGCGATACTTCTTTTTTTCCCTTTTTTTACCCCGTGACAGCAGCAAAGAGGGAGAGTTGAATAAATTCTCCTCCCAAATTGAATTAAAATGAAAAAAAAGAAAAACAAACAAACAAACAAAAGAAAAAAAGAAGAAAAAACAACAACAGAAACGGAAAGAGAGAAAAAAAAAAAAAAACAAACAACCGACAGAAAAAGCAAGAAAAGGAAAAAACAACAAAAACAAAAAAACAAAACAAAAAAAAAACGGAGAAGGTGGGGTGGGGGATTCCACTGTTGTCGTTCACAACGGTTGGAAAAGCCTTTTTTTTTTTTTTTTTCTTCTTTTTTTTTTTTTTATTTCATTTTTATTTCATTTTTATTTCTATTTTTATTTTTATTCATTTATTTTACATCCATGCGGGAGGGAAAACGAAAACAAAACAGAAGAGAACGTTTTAAAAAAGAGAGAAACAAAAAAAAAGAAACACACACACACAGAGAGAGAGAGAGAGAGCGGCAAACATCTTACCGACAGAAGACGTCCCTCCCACCCAAACCGAAAGAAAAAAAAAGGAGGAAAATTGTTTGTGTGAGAAAAAAAAAAAAAAAATGAAGGAATTAAAGAAGAGGGGGAGAGAGAAAGAGAGGTGCGGGTGAACGCACACACACACACAGACAGACGGACAGAACGAAAAGGGGGGTGAAAAAAAAAAAGGTATGTTTTCAAGTAAATCAAGAGCAAATAACAGAAGAAGGGGGAAAAGGAGGCTTTTTTTGTGTGTGTTTTTTTGTTTGTTTGTTTGTTGGTATTTATTTTATTTTATTTTATTATTATTAATTTCTTTTTTTTGAGCAACTCATTGACGGTGTGTGTTACGTTTTGTTGTGTGGGGGAGGGGAGAGAAAAGGGAGGAGTAGCGGAAGCAACGGCTCTGCAATGTCATGAGGCGACGCTGACATGACTACCTCCTCCTCTCCCCCTTCGCCTTCTTTCTTTTTTCTTTTTTTTTTTTTTTTGTTTTGTTTTATTTCTCTCTCTCTCTCTCTCTCTCCTTCTCTCTCCGACAATCTCACATGACACTCACACTTATTTGTAGGTCATTACTTGTGTTTTTGTCGTTGCGGCTGTGCCTTCACACGTAGGCAGCGAAACTGAGGGGAAGGAGACGAGGGTCATGGACGGGGAAGAGTTAAGAGAAAAGAAGGGGAAAAGGAGGAGGTAAAGACGTGAATGTCATGAGGAAAAAAAAATAATATACAAATACATAGAGAGAGAGGAGTGGACCTCGTTGTTGTTGTTGGGTGTGTGTGTGTGTGTGGCAAAAGAAGGCAAAGGCACTTCAAAGTGAGGGCCTAAGGGAATGACAGCAGATGTGTTTCTGTATTTGTGTGTGGGAAGAATATCAGATAATTCAATTAAAAAAAAAAAAAAAAAAGAACCATACTCACACGTACAGAGAGAGAGAGAGAGAGAAAGAAAGAAAGAAGGGAATATAATCGGCGAAATCAGGCGATGTTGTGGGCTTTTTTTTTTTCCTTTTTTTCTTTTTTTCCCTTATGCCTCCCCAATTTGCATGATTCCCAGGAGCATGAGTCCCTTGTTTTCTTGTTTGTTTCTTTTATTTATTTATTTATTGATTGATTCACTCGCGCTGTTTGTTTTTGTTATTGTTGTTGTTATTTTGTTCTTTTTTTTTTTTTTTTTGCCTTTTATTATTATTATTCCCCCAAATCTTCTTCTTTTTCTCCTTCTTATTTTTCCCCCGTATTCTTCTTATCTCACACTGTCTGCATTTACGTGTCTCTCTCTGTGTGTGTGTGTGTGTGTAGGGAGGGTGTCTGTTGAGGCGAGGGTAGGCGACACCCCACATTGGGCCGCTGTCTCGTTTTTTTTTTTTTTTTTTTTTGTTGTTGTTGGTGTTGCTTTTGCTTTTTCTTTGATTGTTTATATTTATATTTATATTTATATTTATTTACTTTGTTCCCCTTCCCCGCTACACACAGAAAACAACAACAATAATAACAGCAACAGGAAAGAAAAAAATAATAATAAAAGGAAAAAAAGAAAAGGAAAAAGGAGGGAGGGTACATCAAGGCAGTGGGTGTGTTGGCGTGACGGACGCTTATGTTACGCCTCAGTGTGTCTTGCTTTGGGTTAAAGCGAAAGAACTCCACGCATGTGCACAAGTTTCTTGAAGGATGTCCCCTTCCAGAGACGCTTGTGGATGACCTTGCGGGAGCGAACTTAAAGTCGTCTACGCCGTTCTTCAGCACGATGCCACGTTACATTGTGGCGAAGGAAAATCGTCTGTCAACGTTGTTTTTTCATCATGCACTTTATCCTGCGGGAGGGGCGCGGCGACCGTACCGTGTGGTGGTGGTCCGCGGTGGTCGCGGGGTGCGGAGTCAACCCGGCGTGGCCGTAACCCTCTCCAAAAGTGCTTTTGAGGAGAACTCCTGTCGTCTTTATCGAGATCCGGCACGGCGTCCGTTTTTCTACTCAAGGCCAGCTGCTCTGGCACCGTCTCGTTTCAGCCACGAAGTGAGGAACAAGGATGAGGGAAAGAACGAGGCGCCCGTCAACTCCAGCAATGTGACTGGTCAAGAAAAAGGCATGACGGCAACGTCGTCGCGTTCTACCGAAGACAGCCTGCTAGCGCCCCTATGTGGGGTTATTGAAAGTCACTTTCTGGCACTCTTAAAGCAACACGCGATAGAGGAGGGTGGTGGGAACGAGATGACAGCCGACCCTACAAGAGCAAGAGAAGGTACAGGAAAAACAATCGAGGAGGAACTGGCGACTTTGTTGAGTGGTGGTCACGGTGGTATAATGACGGCGGAGGAGGAAAGGGATACGACGGTCTTAAGCCCCCCCTGTAGTGATATTGTGGGAAAGATGCTGCGGAATGTCGCGTCGCTTCCTTTTTCCTTCTTCCACGTCCACGTTCACTTGCCGTCCTCTGCTCTGTTTTTGACGCCATCTACTACAAAAAAGAACACCGCCACTCATGAGGCACGGGTACTCTTTGATAAAAGCGAAGAGGATCGTACACGAAAGTCGGTGGTGGCGCGACTTGCCGGCGGGTTAGAACCTGCTGTGGCCTTTGCTGTGGGATCGCCTTTAGTTGTGCGTTGTGGCGCAACATGTGGGAGTTCTGCGGGGTATGAAGGTGTGGTGGCAGACGGGATGCCGTTTGGACATATTCAGTGCCTTCTGCGCGTGTGTACTAGAGGGGGGAGAAGTGACGGCGGTGATGAAGCGGAGGAAGTCGCAACAACACCCAAGACGTGCAGCGAACACCCCGAATCCCTGATGCACGAGTCTAACGCCTTTCCCGTGGCGACAAATGACCGTGAGAGCAATAAGAGAGAAAACGTTAATGATTATCACGGCACTCCAAACGGAATTTTAGAACCATGGAAGCTTGGCGTGAGTTTGGACCCGAAGATACCCTTTTATGTGAGGACGATGACAGAAAAACGACCTGCTGCAGCTCGCACTGGAAGTACATTTGATGATGTCTTGTCATCATCTAGATCAGGCGGTTGTACCCTGTTAGGGCGAAGGGATTGTGAGACGTACATTCTGCCTCAGCGCGAGTTGCTTTTTTCCTTTTATGCTCCTGCGGAGGTGGTCACAATGTGTGCACAACAAAATGAAGAGCGAATGCGGCGACAAGCGGCATTGGGCCATAGTGGTCCGACGCACGTGTTTGCAGAAGGTCCACGGACAGCGAGTCGACTCCTGCAGGGAGCGCATTGCAATCATGCGGCAGCAGAGGAAGCAGCGGTAGCGGCGGCGTCCAAATATGGCACTGTTTGTGGAGCCACACCGCAAAACGGTTCTGTCATGTATGAAGTTCGGGCGCTGCCGGGTGACGTTGTGTTTGTCCCGCGGGGATGGAGGTACAGTGTGGAGCGTATTGTTGGTACGGCCATTATGAACGCCGCCGCCACGTCCACGCCCACAGAAGGAGTGATGACAAGGAAGAAGACGGGATCTGATGTTTTGCCATACGGAGAAATAAGGACTGCCTTCATGCATAACAAACCCTCGACGCTTGCATCCTTGTTGGGGAAGGTGCGCAATGTGTCTATGAAGACAGAATCACAACTGAGGTGCATGGAGGCCGCGGAAATATGTGGAGTTGAAGTGGAGGCCTTTTTACTGTGTTACAAACCGTATCCCGTGTTATCTGCCGAACAGGCCGCCGCATATGTCCCCTCCAATTATGTGCGCCGTGGCGTCGAGGAGTTTTACGCCAAGGGTGGGAATGACGTATTTCACAAGTACGTGTAATTTGTTACATGGGCCTTTAAGAAAGAGGAAGAAACAGTGAGATGGTGGTGGTCGCCGTCATGTTGGGAGGGTGTAAATTGGTGTCTTTCTTTTTGTTGTTGTTGTTTTTGGTGTATTTGTTGTTGTTTTGTTTTTATCTTTTGAGCTCTTGTTTTTGTTACTACAGCCCATATAGAGGTATTTGATTAAGTCAATATATATATATATATATATATATATATATATAATGCTCCGAGTGTGCAACAACGTGGAGGAGGCACTCGAACTGAGCAAGCGATGGCAGGTTCCGTTACTTATATTTGTGCAAAGCCCTCCTTCAGAGGTGGGGAGGCATACTGATGCTTTTGATTTTACAGAAATATATACAACGTCTTCTCGTGGAAATAGAGTAATAAAGCCAACTTTTATGTTGGGCAATGGGCTGCTGGCAAGCGATGGAGGGGCGCAGCGGCAGGTGTTGGAAGCTGTGTTGCATGAATCCCGTTTGGATTTGGTGACAATTGTGCATTTTATGGAGGCAGGCTCGGAGGCACATAATCTCTTTATTGCCGCCGTGCCAGAGGCCAGCAACACGGTTCCACGTCTTCACGTGTTTCCATCTTCCCTACGTGAGCAGCCACGGATTGTGTTGCATGGCGTCGCTCTTACCCCTGGACGTATTTGTGATGCCATTCGTTTTGGGCTGCAGATGCCACCGCCAACAAAAGTTGCGAGAGCGAAGGAAGAATTCATGCGGCAGGTGGAAGAAATGAATGCGGCAGTTGCGGAGGGAGGAAGTACGGTGCTGTCAACGGGGGTTGGAATCACTCCTACTTGTGCAAGTGGAACGGCGTCCGGCACTGTTGCTGGGAGTGGGAGTGGGGGTCTCAAGGGTCTTCACTTCATTGAGCTTAACGGCCTTGATAAGAGGGAATTTGTCCTCACATCACCCGGCATGACGTTGCGTACCGTGTGGGTGAAGGTCGAGCAGGCCCTCGGCCGGGAACGGCAGGTGGCAGGTGGGACGGCACGCTCACACGGAAGCCAAAAGTTCGTCTTGCACATCGAACCACCCGAGACGGCCACCCCAAACTCCACCAGCGGCGAAAAGGCAACTGGCCACGTGGTGGTTGATTCCGTTGAGGCCGCTGCCAAGATTGAAATTCACACAATGCCACACAACACAAGAGTGACAGTGGTGAGGAACGAGCCGAGTGCGACGGGGCCACAGCCAGTTAGACCAAGTTGCGGCAGAGAGCCTCAAACCGAACACGGCGAGAGAGAAAATGTGATGAGGTGCGACGGCGGTGTGTGTAGAATCGGTGGCAATTCTTTGAGCGGGGAGCCGAACATTGAACAGCAGAAAGACGCCTTGCCTCCCACAGCCTCTGCTGTGGAAGAGAAGCAGGAGACGAAGCCGGCGCACAGTTCTTCTATTACCAGAGAAAATGCCCGTATACATGTGCGTTGCTCCCTTCCGAGCGGCGGCACCCACATGGTGGATGATCTTGACCCCGCCGTCGCCACCTTATCCACACACCTACGCCGCCCAATTGCAGGGTTGATCGGCCACGATGCCTTTGTATTTGCTCGAGTGTACCCGCCACATCGCTTTTCCCTCGAGGAGGAGACAAAACCTCTTGAGACCCTTGGGATGCGCAGCTCGTCCGCCCTGCGAGTCGTGCCTACTGGCGGCCCACCGAATGCCCCACAGGAGCCGAACCTCACAGAAGTCAACAAAATTGGGTTATTTGGTCTCGTTTCCTCGTTGCTGCGACGCGCCGGTGCGTCAACTCCCTTTGTTGGGACAACCCAAACAACAGCGTCGCCATTCGGTGATACGCGTGCCGCAGGGACAACTGCACAAGGGAGTCGATTCCGCACGATGGCCGAGATGCGTGCAAAGGAGGAGGAGGAAGAAAGAAGAATTGCTGCCGAGTCTATTGCGTTGGCGGGTCTTACAAAAGAACATCGTCGGAAGAAGGCGAACCGGTATTACGGTGGGGGCTCCACAGAATACGCTGGATGGGACGACAACGAGGTGGAGAAGGAAGATGGGAAAAAAGACGGTGAGAGCGACGTCGGTGAGGAGGCCACGGAACATACCAAAAAGAATGCATAGTGTTTACCTTTCAGCATGCCAGGCGATGATATGCAACGACAAAAAAAAACAAAAAAACAAGCAAACAAACAAAAAAAAAAAAAAAAAAAGACGTGATGAATGGATGAAGGTGGGACAATATACACCACTAGAAGTAGTAGACTGGGGAGGTGGTGGAACGAGACAAACGAGAGAAAAAAGAACTACTCATAACCCTGCAACAACCATGCAAACACGAAATTGCATCAAATACACACAAGAAAAGTGGAAAAAAAAAAAAAAAAAACAGAAAAAAACTCAAACAAAAAATACGAGACAGAATACATATACATATATATATATATGTATATAACGAAAGAAGGGAAAAGAGATAAAGAGAAAAAATATACATATATATATATATATACAAGGGGATAAAATGACCGCAAAATTTATCAATTTTATTCTCATATATATATATATATATATATATATAAACCTTTAAAATGTTCCCTATACTCTTACTTTACTCAATAAATATAAAAATACAATATGGTCTACCATCTTCTTCTCTTCTGGTCTTTTTTTTTTTTTTTTTTTCTTTTGTCATTTATCATTTTTAATGAGCGAATGAAATTTGACTATAACAACAACAACAAATACCAACAAAAGACGGGGTAAAATAAACATTAAGAGGCATTGGTCACCAATATCATCAAAACACAATAGGAAAAACAACATCCAATACCACAAAGAAGAAACCAACACATAAATAGAAAAATTATTTCAACGAGAGAACTACCAGCAAAAACAACAACAACAAAAAAAAAAAGGACCGCATAAATGAACTTAATGATTGCAAACAGGTATCGCATTAGTCAGAAGATTGGGGCGGGGTCGTTCGGCGAGATCTTCCGCGGCACAAACATACAGACGGGCGAGACCGTGGCCATCAAGCTGGAGCAGGCGAAGACGCGCCATCCACAGCTCGCCTTTGAGGCCCGATTCTACCGCATTCTCAACGCAGGCGGCGGGGTCGTGGGCATCCCCAACATTCTTTTTTATGGCGTGGAGGGCGAGTTCAACGTGATGGTGATGGACCTGCTGGGGCCCTCGCTCGAGGACCTCTTCAGCTTCTGTGGTAGGAAGCTGTCGCTGAAGACAACGCTGATGCTGGCGGAGCAGATGATTGCGCGCATCGAGTTTGTCCACAGCAAGAGCGTCATCCACCGCGACATGAAGCCGGACAATTTCTTGATGGGCACCGGGAAGAAGGGGCACCACGTCTACGTCGTTGATTTTGGTCTCGCCAAGAAGTACCGCGACCCCCGCACGCACCAGCACATCCCGTACAAGGAGGGGAAAAGCCTGACGGGAACGGCACGGTACTGCTCGATCAACACGCACCTTGGCATTGAGCAGAGCCGTCGCGACGACCTGGAGGGCATCGGCTACATCCTGATGTATTTCTTGCGTGGCTCACTGCCGTGGCAGGGCTTACCAGCTGCAACGAAGCAGGAAAAGTACGTCGCGATTGCTAAATGTAAAATGTCTTCATCTCTAGAGACGCTGTGCAAGGGCTTTCCCGCGGAGTTCGCCGCGTACCTCAACTACACCCGAAGCCTGCGCTTCGAGGACAAGCCGGACTACAGCTACCTGAAACGGCTCTTCCGAGAGCTCTTCATTAGGGAGGGGTACCACGTGGACTACGTGTTTGACTGGACGCTGAAGCGCATCCACGAGAGTCTTCAGGATGAAGAGAAAGAATTGTCCAACAATTAGTTTAAAGAAAACTCAATAAGGGCTGCAACTTGAACAAAAAGTCTGTACAAAGCCGCATAAATACTCGGCAAAAGTTGGAGAGAAATATCTACTTATACATCAACAAATGAAACCTTACACAAATATCGAGTGCAATCAGGATAAAGACAAAAATGAGAAAAAACGATAAAACAATACACATAGAAAACAATTGACGCTTTTTTTTTTCTTTTGTTGCCGGCAAGGTAGGAGTGAACGTCACACAAACACCTCACGCAACACACGATGAGCTTAGAGCTTCGAGTGGGTAACCGCTTCCGCCTCGGCCAGAAGATAGGGGCGGGGTCGTTCGGCGAGATCTTCCGCGGCACAAACATACAGACGGGCGAGACCGTGGCCATCAAGCTGGAGCAGGCGAAGACGCGCCATCCACAGCTCGCCTTTGAGGCCCGATTCTACCGCATTCTCAACGCAGGCGGCGGGGTCGTGGGCATCCCCAACATTCTTTTTTATGGCGTGGAGGGCGAGTTCAACGTGATGGTGATGGACCTGCTGGGGCCCTCGCTCGAGGACCTCTTCAGCTTCTGTGATAGGAAGCTGTCGCTGAAGACAACGCTGATGCTGGCGGAGCAGATGATTGCGCGCATCGAGTTTGTCCACAGCAAGAGCGTCATCCACCGCGACATGAAGCCGGACAATTTCTTGATGGGCACCGGGAAGAAGGGGCACCACGTCTACGTCGTTGATTTTGGTCTCGCCAAGAAGTACCGCGACCCCCGCACGCACCAGCACATCCCGTACAAGGAGGGGAAAAGCCTGACGGGAACGGCACGGTACTGCTCGATCAACACGCATCTTGGCATTGAGCAGAGCCGTCGCGACGACCTGGAGGGCATCGGCTACATCCTGATGTATTTCTTGCGTGGCTCACTGCCGTGGCAGGGCCTGAAAGCGCACACGAAGCAGGAAAAGTACTCTCGCATATCCGAGCGCAAGCAGACAACGCCCCGTGGAGACGCTGTGCAAGGGCTTTCCCGCGGAGTTCGCCGCGTACCTCAACTACACCCGAAGCTTGCGCTTCGAGGACAAGCCGGACTACAGCTACCTGAAACGGCTCTTCCGAGAGCTCTTCATTAGGGAGGGGTACCACGTGGACTACGTGTTTGACTGGACGCTGAAGCGCATCCACGAGAACCTGAAGGCGGAGGGGTCCGGCCAGCAGGAACAAAAACAGCAGCAGCAGCAACAACGAGAGCGGGGGGATGTAGAGCAGGCGTAGCCCACCTGCACAGTCCGGGACCCTTGTTCCGCGTAATGTTTGTACGACGTCTTTGGACGTCCCACACGCTCCATTGTTGAACATATCACTAATTTTGGGAAATGAACATTCTACTCTTGCTTTGAGCACGAGGAGGTGCGTGCACGGTGATGTGTGGTGGCAGTTTAGGTGAATAGAAAACTCCCGCTGTCTCCCTTTTTGCCCTGTGTGCCTTACTCGGCGCTCTCTCCGTCGTGCTTTTGAGGCCTTCTCCGTACGCGTTACCGTCCCCATGCTACAGTTTATTGATGTTTGCGCCCTGTCGCCCACCACGCCAGCGGTGACGACGCGGCGATTCGGCACTCTCTTTGTGCGAAGAAAGGGGGGACCCGTCGCATGAGCGGCGTGCCGTGCGGGGGGTCGCCCCTCTCCCTGCCCCCGCCAAAAAAATGGGCCCTGCTTTTCTTTCTCTTCTTTTGTTGCCGGCAAGGTAGGAGTGAACGTCACACAAACACCTCACGCAACACACGATGAGCTTAGAGCTTCGAGTGGGTAACCGCTTCCGCCTCGGCCAGAAGATAGGGGCGGGGTCGTTCGGCGAGATCTTCCGCGGCACAAACATACAGACGGGCGAGACCGTGGCCATCAAGCTGGAGCAGGCGAAGACGCGCCATCCACAGCTCGCCTTTGAGGCCCGATTCTACCGCATTCTCAACGCAGGCGGCGGGGTCGTGGGCATCCCCAACATTCTTTTTTATGGCGTGGAGGGCGAGTTCAACGTGATGGTGATGGACCTGCTGGGGCCCTCGCTCGAGGACCTCTTCAGCTTCTGTGATAGGAAGCTGTCGCTGAAGACAACGCTGATGCTGGCGGAGCAGATGATTGCGCGCATCGAGTTTGTCCACAGCAAGAGCGTCATCCACCGCGACATGAAGCCGGACAATTTCTTGATGGGCACCGGGAAGAAGGGGCACCACGTCTACGTCGTTGATTTTGGTCTCGCCAAGAAGTACCGCGACCCCCGCACGCACCAGCACATCCCGTACAAGGAGGGGAAAAGCCTGACGGGAACGGCACGGTACTGCTCGATCAACACGCATCTTGGCATTGAGCAGAGCCGTCGCGACGACCTGGAGGGCATCGGCTACATCCTGATGTATTTCTTGCGTGGCTCACTGCCGTGGCAGGGCCTGAAAGCGCACACGAAGCAGGAAAAGTACTCTCGCATATCCGAGCGCAAGCAGACAACGCCCGTGGAGACGCTGTGCAAGGGCTTTCCCGCGGAGTTCGCCGCGTACCTCAACTACACCCGAAGCTTGCGCTTCGAGGACAAGCCGGACTACAGCTACCTGAAACGGCTCTTCCGAGAGCTCTTCATTAGGGAGGGGTACCACGTGGACTACGTGTTTGACTGGACGCTGAAGCGCATCCACGAGAACCTGAAGGCGGAGGGGTCCGGCCAGCAGGAACAAAAACAGCAGCAGCAGCAACAACGAGAGCGGGGGGATGTAGAGCAGGCGTAGCCCACCTGCACAGTCCGGGACCCTTGTTCCGCGTAATGTTTGTACGACGTCTTTGGACGTCCCACACGCTCCATTGTTGAACATATCACTAATTTTGGGAAATGAACATTCTACTCTTGCTTTGAGCACGAGGAGGTGCGTGCACGGTGATGTGTGGTGGCAGTTTAGGTGAATAGAAAACTCCCGCTGTCTCCCTTTTTGCCCTGTGTGCCTTACTCGGCGCTCTCTCCGTCGTGCTTTTGAGGCCTTCTCCGTACGCGTTACCGTCCCCATGCTACAGTTTATTGATGTTTGCGCCCTGTCGCCCACCACGCCAGCGGTGACGACGCGGCGATTCGGCACTCTCTTTGTGCGAAGAAAGGGGGGACCCGTCGCATGAGCGGCGTGCCGTGCGGGGGGTCGCCCCTCTCCCTGCCCCCGCCAAAAAAATGGGCCCTGCTTTTCTTTCTCTTCTTTTGTTGCCGGCAAGGTAGGAGTGAACGTCACACAAACACCTCACGCAACACACGATGAGCTTAGAGCTTCGAGTGGGTAACCGCTTCCGCCTCGGCCAGAAGATAGGGGCGGGGTCGTTCGGCGAGATCTTCCGCGGCACAAACATACAGACGGGCGAGACCGTGGCCATCAAGCTGGAGCAGGCGAAGACGCGCCATCCACAGCTCGCCTTTGAGGCCCGATTCTACCGCATTCTCAACGCAGGCGGCGGGGTCGTGGGCATCCCCAACATTCTTTTTTATGGCGTGGAGGGCGAGTTCAACGTGATGGTGATGGACCTGCTGGGGCCCTCGCTCGAGGACCTCTTCAGCTTCTGTGATAGGAAGCTGTCGCTGAAGACAACGCTGATGCTGGCGGAGCAGATGATTGCGCGCATCGAGTTTGTCCACAGCAAGAGCGTCATCCACCGCGACATGAAGCCGGACAATTTCTTGATGGGCACCGGGAAGAAGGGGCACCACGTCTACGTCGTTGATTTTGGTCTCGCCAAGAAGTACCGCGACCCCCGCACGCACCAGCACATCCCGTACAAGGAGGGGAAAAGCCTGACGGGAACGGCACGGTACTGCTCGATCAACACGCATCTTGGCATTGAGCAGAGCCGTCGCGACGACCTGGAGGGCATCGGCTACATCCTGATGTATTTCTTGCGTGGCTCACTGCCGTGGCAGGGCCTGAAAGCGCACACGAAGCAGGAAAAGTACTCTCGCATATCCGAGCGCAAGCAGACAACGCCCGTGGAGACGCTGTGCAAGGGCTTTCCCGCGGAGTTCGCCGCGTACCTCAACTACACCCGAAGCTTGCGCTTCGAGGACAAGCCGGACTACAGCTACCTGAAACGGCTCTTCCGAGAGCTCTTCATTAGGGAGGGGTACCACGTGGACTACGTGTTTGACTGGACGCTGAAGCGCATCCACGAGAACCTGAAGGCGGAGGGGTCCGGCCAGCAGGAACAAAAACAGCAGCAGCAGCAACAACGAGAGCGGGGGGATGTAGAGCAGGCGTAGCCCACCTG
>NW_001849415.1:0-4872 GCF_000209065.1 Trypanosoma cruzi
AACAAGCGGTCCTGCAAGAACAGACGGCGTAATGCAGCGCAACAACAACAACAGACAACCCAGAGCTTCTCCCTGTACTTCCGCCCCTCGTCACCGGAACTTTTCCCTCTCCTCCATCCATCCTTCCCTCTCATCTCGGCCTCAGCGCTCGCCGCAATTCACCAGTAACGCGTTCCCTTCTTCCTTTCGTCTGCTCCCTCGTTTCAGGGCGAATAGTCTTCGCTTGTTCCGTCATCTGCTGCCTCACCCGTTCGCCACTCCTCCGGCGTCCCCTGACACAGAGGCAAGCGTGAAGTAAATGCCTCACCGGCCATCCACCGCCATGTGCCAAACGAGCACGGAAGCCAAAACAGAGGCACACCCGCATATTTTTCCCGCAGTTGTCACTGCACCTCTTCGGGCTCCTTTTTCTCTCTCATACTCCGCGAGAAAAAAACAACCGCACGCAAGAGCATCAGTCACGCACATTCCCCTCCCCATGCACTGCTCTCCGGACACATTCGCTCCGCCTCATCGCCATGCGTCCGCACCGGTTTCCGTATCGCGGATCTCCTGCTGCACCATTTCATCCACCAGTTCCCCGAAGCTGTACGTGGTCCTCCAGCCGAGTTCTCTCTCGGCCTTGCTGGCGTCGCCAAGCAGCGTTTCCACCTCCGCAGGGCGGAAGTAGCGCGGATCCACACGAATCAGCGGCACTTTCTTCGAATCCGCCACGTCGTACGCGACCTCATCAACGCCGCTGCCGGACCACTCCAGCTCGTAGCCAAGCTTCCTGAACGTCAAGTTGCAGAACTCCCTCACGCTGTGCTGCTCGCCCGTCGCCAGCACCCAGTCGTCAGGCTTCTCCGCCTGCAGCATGAGCCACATGCCGTGCACGTAGTCCTTCGCGTGCCCCCAGTCACGCAGGGCATTCACGTTGCCAAGAAGCAGCTCCTTCTGCAGACCCTTCTTGATGCGCACCGCAGCCCGCACTATCTTCTTCGTCACAAACGTCGCGCCGCGTCGTGGCGACTCGTGGTTGAACAGAATGCCGTTGCACGCAAACATACCGTACGACTCACGGTAGTTCACTGTGATCCAAAAGGCGTACAGCTTCGCCACCGCGTACGGGCTGCGCGGGTGGAAGGGCGTCTTCTCCGTCTGCGGCACCTCCTGCACCTTGCCGTAGAGCTCGCTGGTGCTTGCCTGGTAGAAGCGGCACGTCTCCACCAGGTTGTTGGCGCGTATGGCCTCGAGGATCTTCAGCGTGCCAATGCCGTCCGTCTGCCCCGTGTACTCGGGTGTGTCGAAGGACACTTTTACGTGCGATTGTGCGGCGAGGTTGTACACCTCGTCGGGCCTCAGCTGCGCAATGAGGTGGTGCAGCACCGTGCCGTCTGTCATGTCGCCGTAGTGGAGCGTGAGATGCTCATTGCGATAGATGTGGTCGATGCGGCCTGTGTTAAAGGACGAAGACCGCCGAATGACGCCGTGCACATCGTATCCCTTGCTAAGGAGCAGCTCCGCAAGGTACGACCCGTCCTGTCCGGTGATACCGGTGATTATGGCGACACGCCGCCTGGACAGTGACGCCATGAGCTCCCCACTTGCTTCCACTCACCCTTTCAGCAACTATTGAGCGCGGTATTCTAAAACAGAAGGAGGTATGGATAGCAGAAGGGTCCCACTGCATGCACACAGACGCCACGGAAACAGCGACAGTCTCCCCCCATTTAACTGAACACGTGGAAAGAGGATAGCACAACACAGCACCTGGTTTCTCCTTACAGTTGCAGCCATGCACCACCAGAGAAAAATCGCAATGGGGAGACGTGGCGCACGGAAATAAGGCGGGAATTGTGTTGTGCGTGACAGTACGCGTCCCCCATGCCGTTAAATTGAATTTAAGAATAATATATCAGGGTATAAATCAAGACGCATACCAAAAGCGTTTCACGTTGTTATTTTATACTCTTACAAGCAACTTAACCCCGTACGTGTTAAGAGCAATCTATACAACCATCGTAGGATGGGCAAGGTTTCGTGCAAACGTGACACTCGGTATCGTGTCGTCATAAGGTGGGAAGCTTGTGTGTCCGATGTGGTTATTGACACCCGATGCACTCATGTACTGAAGGAATAACTAGCGAGTCCTTTTTCTCCAATAGAATTGATGGCATCCTATGAACAAGACGCATGGTTTTACTTCAAGGGTGATGTGAGCATCCCTTTACCAATGAATCCCCCTTTTTTTTGTCAGCTTTACTCCCGGACTTCAGCAATGGGGCATTCATGCAACCGAGGCGATGCACATTTTTCTCTCCATTTAGGGCTCATGCGGCCCCCATCACGTTGAAGCGAGGGCGCAGCTGCCAGCGTGAGACTTCACCCTTCTCATATATGTACATGTACGTGTATCGTCTTCTAGAGCAGCCGTGTTTGGTATTCTCGAGCGGATTCCAAACCAGGGCCCGGTGGAGCTCTTCACCCTGCGGCCCTGGTGGCAGACAACACACGGCATGAACGCCTTCCCTGTGCTCGTTGGATCCCACACGCAAAAAAGCGGCTGCCGTTCCCCTTCTTTGGAAAATTATTTGCAAAAACAGGCAAAAAAAAAGTCAAAAACAAAAGTCATGCATTGAGAAAAAAAAAAAAAAAAGGGAGGAGGAGGACACAACGACGACCAACCATTTTCCTCAAGTACCCTCCATAGCTGCTGTTGCACCCACAGAGAGAGAAAAGGGAAGAGAAAGGGAAAAACAGAGAATCCTGTTAATTAATCGAAAAAAAAAAAAAAAAGCAAAATCGTGTAAGAGGGCCCAATAAATAAAAACAACGGCAAAAACAAATATCATTTCTTTGGAACCCTTCAAGAAAAAAAAAAAAAAAAAGTTGAAAAGAAAAAGTAAAATACATGTATGCACATGTGCTATATATATAAAGTGTCTAAAATATGTACCCGAAGGCACTTCAAGCAGGTTGTAAATAAAAGAAAAAAAAAAAAAAAAAAAAAAAAAAGAAAAGAAAGAAAAAGAAAATCGGTAAAAACAATAACTTTTCACACTCGCAATTTCATTTTTGTTTGATTCCTTCGCCTCCGTACATGCATACATGCTTTATATATATATATATATAAGGTCAATGTATATTCCTTTTATGAATCCAGATACCAAACATATACTGTAAGCCATACAGTTGTCGTGAAAATGCATGCCATATACATGAAGAGAAGCACTTTTGTATACTCTTTGACTTTGTAGGAATAAATAGAACATATACTAGACGTGTTTATCGCTGTCGGTGCGGATGTTAGTATCAGCATCACTAATATAAACGGCTTATCGTAGGGCATAAGGGCATTCACCACGAGAATGTGGATAATGCAGAAACAAATAGCAGGAATAAAAAGGAGACGAAGAAGAATGACAACTACCAGAAAACAAATGGGAAGTGTTTTTGAGTCGTCTTCATCGTCTGCCGTGACGTTGACGCCGAGTACCAAAAGTTGCAGCGGGACGGCACCTGGAGCCAAAAAAGAAATCCCACCCATTAACACCTCCCCCACAGGGTTCTTCGCCAGAAGATAGAAAGGGGGGACAAGAGCAACCAGCAACCCTAAAAAGCTGGCAATAATCTGCTCGGACAAAAGGTACGGGAGTTGCACGCGGATGTACTCCGGCCATGTTAAATCCGCCGTGCACTTATTTTCTCGCTCCACGACGTCTCGTGTGGAGTTGATCTCCGGTGCAGGCTGATATGCCTCCAGCTGCCCTGCACTTTGATGACTTTCAGCCCCAAAACACTCTTCCATTTCCACTAACGCGCCGCTTGTGTTGCGCATGGACGTAATGGCATCATCACCATCATCTTCGGCAGAAACAGCGGTGGCAACAGCGGCGGTGGCCTTCATTTCCTCCAAGGCCATAGCGCCCTTCTCAACTATCATTGTGCCAAATGACCACAGAAACAAAGAGTGCAGCAAGTTGAAAAGAAACACATATGACTGCGCCTCACTTCTGTCTTCCTTGCTCCACCAGGAGATGTCAAGATTCAGCACGATGCCTAGGCCATAGGATACGATGCTTTGAAACGTGCAGGACAGCAGAAGCAGACCGTGAAGCTCGGCAGGAATGAAAGAACGAAAGGCAAGGGCTGTGCAAAAGCCAAATATCATTGGAATAAGAGGCAATATACATGCCCAGTAATACTTATGAATCATATCCCATGAGAGATCCTTTGCCAGTTGTGAGAAGAGGAGGCATGGCAAAAATATTTTAACAGAGATATAACTAAGTGCCTTGAGTGATTTTTCCTTGTTGTGAAAATGCTGCGATATCCAAATGCCCACCACCGAGACAAGAATCACCTTGCCGACAGTCACAGCAGAGGATATAAAGCGGTCCATTGTTCCTTCCTTACATACATGCGGTAATAATACCAAATCCCAGTATATAAATATATATATAATTGTTTGTACGTATGTATGCGTGTATTATTTCTCCCAGTGGTTTAAAAACAAAAAAGAAAAAGAAAAAAAAGAGGGTTTCCCCCAATAAAGAAACAAGAAAAATAAACAAATAAATAAAATAATAAAGCGCAGAGTGTATGCACGGACAAATATACTTTCTACAGTGTACCACGGGCAAAAAGGGCATACAAATAACACACACAAAAAAAAAAAAAAAAAAAAGGAAGGATGGGGAAACAAAACACATATATATGTAAATATGTGTGTGCATATACATGCGTGTGTGTATTTTATGTTTTATTTTCACTTCAATTGACTTTCACTTTTTTTTTTTTTTTTTTTCCTCTTCATTGAAGCGTGAGAAACATATCAACAATTCTCACATAAATTAACAATACATTTTCACAATAGCAACCACATTGAAA
>NW_001849415.1:4972-53357 GCF_000209065.1 Trypanosoma cruzi
TTGTGCATATGGCCGAGCCTTATATGCGTGCATGGACAATAAAGAGAGGAATTTATGGCGGAAGGTGCACATGTCCCCAACAACATGGAGAGTAAAAACACCCGGTCCGATGGGATAACGCCTCCCTTTCGTAAAAAATGGACCATTACAAAGCAGACTGTGGGAATTAAAATAAGTCGTAGGATCACCGTTAAAATGGCAAAAAGCGTCGACTGCGACACTGGAAAGAAATCAATGTACTCTTTCCGTTTCTCAAGGCCGTTGTTTTTATCCACGGCGTCCTCATCATCGTTTCCTCCGTTGCCTGCCTTTTCGGCTGTTTCGTTCGTGGAAGAAGGGGAGCGTGCATTTGCGACGGTGCAACCAAGTACGAGAAGCTGAAGTGGTATCGCTCCAGCCCCGATTAATTTAATTCCGCCAATAAGTACCTGACCCGGGGGTGACTCCGCCAACCAACGCAGTGGCGGCACCAATGAAATAATGATAGATCCAATGGTGACAGCTATCGGTGGACTCTCTAAAAGAGCCCCTACACGCGAGAGCACATCCCAGAAAAAAGAGAATGCTTGATCTGAGTCGTCCATCTGAGTTGGCGGCGTGTTGTTCCCCGGGCGATACCACTCAAGCTGTTCTTCTATTGTCGCATTCCTTGTTATCTTCTTTGGTTCATGATTGTTTGCTACAGAAATCGGGTGTCCTACCGCACCGTTTAGTGCGGGTTTCTCTTTTGCCCCAGCAACTGATTTACCATTTTTGACGGGCAAGTAATTCACCTCATACGGGTATATAACAATTGTGTCATGGACGGCCTCCATTTTCGGCCTCTGCACATTATTCCTTTGCTCTTCCCCCTCTTGTTGCTGCAACTGCTGTTTACAAAGACGTTTCTGCTCCAGTCGCTTCTTGCTCGATCTAATAATGGGTTCCCCGATGGCCCACAGTCCAAGAGAGCAGACGATGTTGTAAAGAAAAACGTATGATTCTCCCCGCTCCACCTCTTCTGTTGTCAACCATGACACACCTTTTATATTTAAAAGAATCGCTAAAGAAAAAGTCAAGCCGTTTTGAAAAGTACATCCCAACGTAAGTACGCTGTGCCAACCGGGGTGAAGAAAAGGCCTAAATGCCCGTGAGCACACAAATCCAATGGCGGTGGGAAAGCAGGCAAGAAGTGGGGCCCAGTAGTACTGCTGCAACTCCGTCCAGGTGACGCGCAACACAAGGTTGGAGAAAAGAAGACACGGGAGAAGAATGAAAACCGAAATCACACTGAGGCCCTTAACGCTCTGCTCTGGCGCAACAAAGTGTTTGGAGACAAAAAGCCCTACAAGAGAGCAAATGAGGATCTTCCCCACCGTCATGGTTGTGATGGTTATGAGCTGCAAGGCGCCCATCCCCCCCATTTCTTTTTTTTTTTTCCCTTTTAAAGTTGTTTATATAATATATATATATATGTGTGTTTATTTCTTGCCTTTAATTAAATATGTTTGTTTTTATGCTTTTCTCTCTTCCCCTGTCTTTTATATCCCTCGTCCCACCAAAAGAAGGGAGGCAACCAACTAACCAACCAAAACAAACAAAAAAACAAACAACCAGAAACGGGGAAGCGACGGATTTATGCATCACACGCACACAAACAGCAGCAGCAGCAGCACCTCAAGCTGTGAAGGCGCACTGGGAAGCAACAATGAGAGGTGAGGAAACAAAAAAAAAAAGGAAGTTTGTCCACCGCGCCGAGAACACACGACATGCACTCACAAGAATAGAGTGGAAGAATGTGCGTGTGTGTGTGTGTGTGAATTGGAGTAAAGCGATAACAACAGTGCGCAACGCACACATACAAACACAACAACAAAAAAGGCATATTAGTAAAAAAAAATTAAACGGTTATTATTTCACCATATAGACCCTCACACTCTGTATTCTTTCCGTCAGCTCTTCGTCCATTTCACCATCACACGAGGAGTGAGCATCACGGCAGGAGTAGTTTCCATGGCGGTAGGCGAGGAATGCCTCGCGCACCTCCGCCACGTCAATCTCCTCCACCCACGACCGACACCAACTCTCAACAACACCTCCATCCTTCTTCTTCTCCCCCTCGCGCTGCCGTTTGCGGTTGAATTCAACCTCACCCTGTTGAGAGACCGGCCCGCCGGCAGTCCTGTCGCCTTTCGTCATGCCGTGCACATCATCTTCCGTAAACGAGGCAAAGGTTTCCTCTAAGCTCGGGCAACATATGAGCAGCTGGCCGCGGCGCGCCAATATTTCGCGAAGACGCCGCCAACACTTGAGGTGCTCCACCGTTGACGAAATAAAGTACTCAAAAACGTTATGAAGAATGATCACATCGGCCTCGCGAAGAACCTCCGCACCGGCCCCCTCAAGACAACTGCTGTGAACGAGATCCAGCTGAAGCAACGTGGGTCTAGTGGCAAAGCGCGCAATGGCATCGTGCTGCAAGCCCATCATTTTATCGTCAATTTCCACACCTGTAACTCGCCGTGTCGCTTTTAAACGTTGCTGGTGTGCGGCAAAGTAACAGGAAAGAAGCACCACGCCAAGACGTGAGCCAACATCTACAACGTGCTGACACGTAAAAGGAGCACTCGCATTCAAGATTTGCTTTTCACGTCGGCGTAGACACAGGTCAGTTGTGAAAACGTAAGAAGCGTCACTGAGAGAAGGAATCAGATAGCAGGAAATGTAAACCAATTGATCCTGTGAAAAGGAGTGTGTAATGTAGTCGCACAGACCAATCGCAATCGACCCACACGTTCGACAGTATTCCCGTGCGATGCACCCACGTTGCACCAATTCCTCAATGTCCTCTTCAAGATACATGAAGGCGTCGACTGAAAAGGTGGGCGGCCTCACCTCCCCTTTCCCTGCCCCTGGGTCGGCACCGCATTTTACGGGAGAGGCCAACGTGGAGGAATGTGGCACTTTTGGTTCGGCAATCGTGCCGTACGGGAGACGCTCTTGCAAAAAATGGCGCACTTTTGTGAGTGATCTGTCGACCTCACCAATCACGGTTTCATCATCCTCATCTTGCCTCTCCGCTTCTCCCTCCCTGCCACCGGGATTCCGCGTCCTACCTCTCTGGAGTTTGCATTTCTGCTTGTGGTACTGATCCAGCAGCGAAAGAAGAATGTTGGCATCGTCGTTGCTCCACGAGCCAAAGTCCTCCGCATCCAAGATGCCTCGCAGCTGATCAAAAGTTGCCTCAACTTTCGTTCCCATGCGATCCTCACGTCTGTCGTCTTCAGTAAAACTTTTTTTTTTCTTTTCATAAAAATAAAGACATTTTAATGCGTGTATGTTTGTGTGGAAGGAGAAAAGTAAAGGCAGGAGAAAGCAAACACCACCACACCTACAAACAAACAAACAAAAAAAACAAAACAAAACACAAGGCCCATTCCAATAAGGCAACAGAAAGGGAGAAAAAGTGCGTATGTACACATATATTGTCTGTCTGTCTGTGAGTGTGTGTGTGTTTGTGAAAGGGAAGGGGGCAGTGGATTTTAATGAGAGGGTGCAGACAGTCCGCCAAGACAAAACGGCAATTGGCCAAATAAATACGGAAATTAAAACACGCAGGAAAAAATGCAGGACAAAAAAAAAAGAAAAAACAGCGCCATCTAAAAAAAAAAAAAAAGAAAACCCTTTTTTGTTTTCCCTGTGCCCACATAACAACTGTTGACCCGGACGGAGTGAAAGGAAGGAGTCGCGCATGCACACATGCGTACATACCCAATCAAAAAAGGAATATATTCCAGTGAAACTCAATGTGTCCCATTTCGCCTCCAGATCTGCAAAGAAATCCCTCCGCCTCCAACTCCTCTAACAAATCTTCTGCCACGGAACAAGCCACCTGAATACTCGCCGCAAATTGCACCTCATCAATTGATTTTAATAGCGTCCATGACGTCGGAAACGTCGCTGTTGTGGGAACCGTGTCCCCTGATGCCTGATATTTGGAGGCGGGGTCTTTGGGGTTTATAAAACGTGGTCCGAGAACACGTGCAAGTTTCCCCAAGACCAAAGATGGATCCTTGTGTTGTAGCGCCATTCGACCGGATGAGAGTTGCTTCAATGTGTAGCGGGAGTATGCCTGTTTAGTCATTGCACGGCAGGACAGCAATACGTCACTGGGGGAAACCAAATCACTCCCACCACGGGCTTTATTATACAGAGAAAAGAGTTCGATTAGCGGAACAATCGGCATCGCACCAAAAACCGACTCATTCTTCTTATGCGTCATCCACGCATGCAGCTCCATCGCGAGCTCCTGGTGGAAGCGACCATTGGAGGAACCGGTGGATGACGCTCGCACCATCGCCCCAAGGCCAAGTGTCGCTTCAATGCTTTCAATTCCGGTTTCATCTTCGCCTGTTGTCTTTTCCCCACCTCTTTGCCTTTCACGAAGATATCGAATGCTCTCCACCAAAGAGGAAGCCTTCTTCATCACGTCGTCGATGTCACGCAGCGACTCACGCAATTGAACTTTCTCCGCAGAGGCCCGCATAAGACCCGCTATCCCGGCCTTATCCGTAACACTGAGCAGAGGCTTGGGCGGGCTGCAGTTGCCCTCTTCCTTTTCCAGAGAACCCGTTTTATCCAACGCACTCGCTGCTCTGTTCATTCTCGTTGATGCTGTGGTTGACACCGGAGCTGTGGCTACTGATTGTGTTCTCCTCGATAGCGGCGATGACTCTGCAGGTGCATCGCAAGCAATTTTTGGAATCCAGTGCTTCTCGTGTATTGCCCTCTGCATAGCCGCAAAGAATTCCTCCATTCCCCCACTTCTAAAAGAGAATTTCACATATACGTCCTCACCCGGAAGTGGAACTATGATTTTAGCATGCGAGAAGCCAAGGCGCCCCTTACTATAAGCGCTCTTCCCGGAGCTGTAGACGGTTTCCAGCGGAAGCCGCAACACGTGCGATTCTCCGCTTATTGTCCGAAAAATAATGTGATGGGTGGTGACTGTCAGCTTGCCATCCTTCCAGTGCGTCCGATTTTCCCCCTCGTAAATGGCAACACCGTTCTGGGAGTGCAAAACCACCTCTTCATCCCCCATAACTCCCTCGCCTGTCTGCCACTCCCAGAAATTCATCTGCTCCTTCCTGGACCCTCCAAACTACACGAGATAACCGTAACGAAATAACTAAGTGCCTCTAGCTCCTAATGGGGCGCTGGCTTATCTTAAATATATCCAGGCCTTGCAGATACGTGCGATGAGGCGTCTTTTCTGCTATTGGCGAAGACGGAGAGATGCACACGGCTGTGCCAGACAAGAAGTGAGCAGTGGGGAGCAACAGACGCACAGAAAAAGAAGTGAGTAAAAACACAATGGAAAAAAAAGATGTCGCATCCCTTTTTTTTTTTGCTTGCTTTAAAATAAATGAAATTTCGTGGAGCTTCCAACTACTCCTTCTTATCGTCACCATCATCCAATTTCACACACCGGCGGGAATAAAAAACACTGCCCAACACGCAACAGGAATAAAAGTGACAAAAGAACAGATGACACCATAAACGGCCCTTATTTTTCGTTTCTAGGAGACTTGACATCAGCGCTGATTGTGCAAGGGCGATGCTACAAAATGCGTCACCAAAATCACACTTCTTTTATGTACATCAGCAACAAAAAAAAAAAAAAAAAGGGGAATAAATCTCTCCCCATTTCATTAACAGCAACAATACTGGCAAATACAACGACCTGCTTCCCATTCCTCTCAGACAATACTGTCAGGATCCAACTGTTCAGCCCAGTTAATCAACATGCCTATCGAATCATCTTCCTTGGGTCCTGCTTCCGAAGATGGTCTATCACCTGCCCCCAAAGCTGGAAGAGTATATGAATTGCCCGCAAAAACGGGGCACTCAAATTGGTGAAATGCCTCTGTTGATAAACCCTTCTGCATTTCCGCTTCGGCATGTTGTTCATGACCACTACTCATACCAGGATGCGGACCATCGCCACAGAAGTTCGTACCTGTCTTATTACCGATGAAGCCGTTATCATGTCTATCGCCTACCGCTGATGGGTTTCTAGTGCCAGAACGAGACAGAGGGGATAATGCGTTCTGCCTAGGGAGAGAATTACACGAAGGTGGCGATGATAACGCAACGCCCACATCATATGGATGCCTCGAAGAACAATGTAAAGAAGCTGGAGAAGCGTGCCATGACGCACAAAATCCCTGTTTAATTGCTGCGGACGTATCCCTAAAATTCTCCACTAGCGTGGTTGCACCCGCTGCAGACGTGTTGGGAGGCACAGAAGGGGAAAAGTCCCACGGAACGCTTGGGAAGGGCTTTCCAGTGCCTGACACAACACCGTTTACTCGTTGTGAATTTTCTTCTGATGGCGCGGGTGGCACCTGATTGGAATGATGATTCACCTGAAAATTCTTCATGGCGGAAAGGGCAGTTTCATTACCGGATAATTTGCCAGAATACAACATCTGTAGACGAAG
Organism: Trypanosoma cruzi; assembly: GCF_000209065.1. NCBI lineage: Eukaryota > Euglenozoa > Kinetoplastea > Trypanosomatida > Trypanosomatidae > Trypanosoma > Trypanosoma cruzi. The sequence goes on from NW_001849415.1 coordinate 11,455, forward strand.
TCGTCGCTCGATGCGTTTTTGCACTTCCTCTTCGCTAAGTCCAGGTCCTTTTTTGTTCTTCTTTGGCGCTTGACTTTCCGGTAATGGCTGGCCTGCCTGCTGATACTTCGTCTTGGTATCTAACGGCCCTCCCCGCAACAACTCCTTCAAGAAGGGGTTGTCTCGGACCCTCGACGATTCCATGAGGGATGGCAACACATTGCTACCGCCATCCGTATCCGTGAGGGGTGTGGCCCGCCGCTGCGGAACCCCACGAATCCTGCCCGTGCCCAGTTCCGCGTGCACAGTGGTGGCAGGATTGGTCCCAGAGGAGGCCGGGTTGTTCATAAAGCAAAGTCGTACCTGATTTTCATGTTCGCATGATTTATTTCTTGAGAACGAGAGGGATTTTTTATTCTCCATCCCCTCGCTGCAGCTTCTGGATATAACACTGACAGAACTACTCAGGGGTGCCACCCCAGCGTTCGCCTCTTCCTCCACAAACACATCGACATCACGCACCGTCCCAATGAGGCGAAGAGTCGCCGCTTTTGAATTCTGACAGCCCCTGCGCCGCACCGGCGTTGGTGTAGAATTCGTGTTTTCCTTAGAGGTGGAAGAAACAAAGTCAGGCAACGCCCCTCCGCCCGCCGGCACATCGTCCAGGCCAACAGGGAAGTGATGACTACTGCCTTGGACGGCGTACAAAAACCGCCGTGAATTCTCCGAGGCCACATCACCTGCGGAGCCAGGAGCGTCTTGCCGTAGCCGCTCGTTCTCCACTCGAAGGTTCTCAATGACCTTCATAAGCTTGTACTCCTGCCAGGCACCCACGTACATGATGGAATTCAGGTGACTTTGTGCTAAACAGAAATCCACAAAAAAAAAAAAAAAAGAAAAAAATATATATATTTGTAAAAATAATTCATATTTTCACCGCGTGGTGCAGCCTGAAAAAACATGTCCGGTGGTGCTGCACGGGGAGTGACACCACAATCAAAAAAAAAAAAAAAAAAAGGCCGGCAGTAATAACAGAAAAGGAAAAAAAAAAAGAGTTATTTCAAAACAACAACAAAAAGTGTGCATTTCCCACATCATGCGGCACAAGATTCCTTCTTTTTTGTGTCGTAGCCACGCCGCCTGAGTCCTAAAAAAACAAACAAACAAAAAACAAAAAACAAACGATAATTATTTTCTTCCACGCGAGGTGTGCCATCACGATCCAACACACCAGAGGACACCCGCGCATTCTCTCCTCCGTCGTGGTTCATTGAACAGCAAATCCCACGCCGTCTTAAATTATAGCCAGACGATAAAAACGCCAAATCGGCAGAAAAAATTTTTTGGTGCAAGGCAGAATCAGACACAAGAGATACAGAAGCAATTTGGACTTGGCGGCGGCTCTCAGCGGTAAGAGGGAGGAGAGCGGACGCACACGGGCTGAGAGAACGCGCAGAGACACACATGCATACAAGAATCCCAGCACGCAATAGATAACAAAATAAGAGCCAAACAATCAAAAAAAAAAAAAAAAAAATAGACACAAACACGAACACAGAAAAAAAAAAAAAACACGCACAGAGAAATAGGTACAGCAACAAACAAAATAACAACAAAAACGAGAAAAAAAAACAAACAAACAACAACAACAAAAAAAAAAAAAAACGGCATCACTTCCTTCATTCCACGCGTCGATGTTATTCAACACCCCAGCCTTTTCTTTTTTCCCCTCTTCTCTCTTTCAATCTCTTTTTTGCCACCCTCCTCCTCTTCTTGTCCCTGTTGTTCTTTTGCGCAAGCCCATTGAAAATCCTCTACATCGTTACCAAACATTTCGTCGTGTGCCAATAGAATCACTCCTGCGTGCTTCTTTGAGCCCTTTTTTTCGGGCAAGTGCCTGTCCTGCTGCGACCATGTGCTCTTCAATCTCCAGCGAGCTCCTCTCATGCTCGCGTAGTGTGCTAAGGATCATCTGGCACTTGGCATCCACGTCCCTCGCAATGTTTGAGAGATATTGTCGCACCTTGTCATCTAGAGACCCGATGTTCGCTTGAAGGCCGTTAAGATCCGATCGGTGACGGTTGAGCTCGGCGTCCACGGCACGCGCACTTTCCTCAACGCTGCGAAAGTTCTTGTCGGTGCGCTCAGAAAGTTCCTCTAACATTTCACGTACTTTTTCCAAATTTCCAGAACCGTTTTTGTGCTCAAAATCACGAAAAAGATTTTCTAACTGTTGGATCTGTTCCGCCTGCTCACGCTCAACCGTCCTCACGGCCTCGCCAAACTGCCTGTTTTGCTTTTCAATCTCCCCCGCCGTGTCGTCCAGGTCTTGTTGAAGACGGTCTTGTCGGTCTTGCACGGTCCCTAGTCCCCTTCCCACACTCTGTATCTCACGACTTGCATCTTCAACGACACGTGCGGCTTCATCAGCCAGCTGCCGGGCTTCCTTGACGTCCCGCGCCACACTCTCCAGACCCTCGTCCAAATATTCAATCTGCTGACGCATCTTCCGGAGTGCGTCGGGGCCGAAATTGCCAAGAGCCTTCTCAAACTCCTTCTGACGCGTGTTCATGCTGCGCAGGTCATCTTCCATGTCGGAAAGACGAAGACTCATTTGGCGCTGGAATTGTGCTTGTTTCTGCTGCTCCTGAATAACCCTCTTCAGGACGTTGTGAAGGTGCGACCCGTCCATTTGAAAGCCCATCAATGGGAGGCTTTCCAAGAACTCAATTCCATCTTCCATGACTCACTCCTTTCTCTTCCCAGCCAGCACTTCCGCCAGAGTAGTGGTTGCCCGTCTTCCACGGCTTCAAAACTGTGAGCAACGCAAACAGCAGTCACAGCAGGAAAAGAAAAAGAAACACGCCCGATAACAGGAGAGAGCTCACATATACGCCCCACCCAAACAAAATAATTGGGGCGCAGTCGTCACCACGCGGCATGAAATAAAGAAAAAAACACAGACACACACACACTCTCAAAAAAGGGAAAAGAATCATAAAACCTCAAAGCGTCAAATGCGCAAATAAGTTGTACCGCAGTTATAAAACGCCCATAAGCCAACGCAACCATGAAGACATCTCCTCCCCGTCTCCCACTTGGGCTCAGGCCTCTTCATTTCCCCTTGCATTTCGTTACAATATGCAAACCCGCAGTCAAAAAATATGCATCAAAATGGAGGAAAAAAAAACAACAACAACAAAAAAACAAGTTTATACAAGCAAATAAAATAAAATAAAATAAAAACATGACAAGAGAGGAAATTCAACAAACTTCACACCTCACATTACTTTCGGTATCAAGACAACAACAAAAAGTAGGACCACGTTCAAAATGGTACTCCATCTACCTGGTGCATGGCGTATGTAGATACGTAATGGGTGATGCGTCCGCAGCACGGCTAACAACAGAGACATGTAATAAGTTTAACGCTCCCTCTCTAGTGACAGTATTTACAGGAGGGGAGTAAGGGCTCGAGGCATTTCTTTCCTCTGACGACAAAAGGGGGCGGTAATCGTTTTTACGGAAACGCCATTTTTCTGAGGAATTGCTTCCCTTGGCTCCGTTATTTTCACAATGTAAATAATCGCTCCCACTGAGTCCTTGCAAAATTCGAGAAGATGAGTAAATTAAAAAAGGCACGTAATTCTGTGCGGCGGATCCAGCAGAGTTATCCTTTGTCAAATCACCCACTAATGGAGAGGAGTTGTCATCCACGTGGTATCTTCTAGAAAAAGCCTCAATCCACCTAAATTTTACAGCAACACCGTGAAGTGGAAGTTGATCCACACTCACCACATCCGCCAACACCATCGATCCGCTCAGAAAAATGATATTTGGAAGACCATAAGCAAACTGCAAATGAGGATTATCTTCTTTGTAAATATACAACGACCCTTCCATTGGCTGTTGGCTTCGCAAATTCTTATCTTCGCCACCGTCTTCTCCATGCGCCACTGTTTTCTGGATTAAGCGGAATAGCCGATGCATCGGATACGTGTTTGCGTCCATTTCCCGTATGTGCAGTCGCATGGGATAAGGAGAGGGATTCGCACGGAGGCGCCACCGACATGGTGCTACGTCCACGACTCCCGTCACGATCACAGAGTTGGAGATGGAGATCTCGACAAGTTTTGCAGGGCTCAAATCCCTTTTATCATCGTCATCGGCACGGTAAGAGTGACAATTTGGACCGTGCTCTCCATCAGGCTCCGCTAAGAATTCCCCCAGCTGCCGTGATTGGGCGGGAGCCGCGTGATTTGGAAGTTTTGGCAGTGGAGAAAGGCCGCTCTTACCCAACAGCTCTTGACTGCCGCTCCAGTCATTTTTTCCTTGCGGTTCCTCTGCCTCTAGCAGTTTCTGTTCCTGTTGCTGCAGCTGCGATGGTGGTGTGAACGGCGATATTGGCGGCACGCGGAAGCGAGTCGAAAGCGGCGAGCGGCTGTCGCTACCATAGGCACGGTGCGCTGGCACTTTCGGTCCCGTCTCCCCATGACTTGTGGCACGTCGCGAGGGCAGACGCTTTGGTGGAGACGCCCCGCGCCCAGAATGCATGTATGGGGGACAGCGGGAGAAATGTTTACCCCCGCTGCCTCTAAGTCCCAAAGACGCGTTGTGTTCAAAAGACATCCCCCTTTCCTCTCCCAGAAATAAAACCGGGATAAGAGTTAGGGAGAAGAAAAGAAAAGGGGGGGAAGAGACGCATGCGTCGGACGATGAGGACACCAGGAGCCACCAAACAACTTCTCTCCCTCCCCCCTGCAACACACACACAGAGAAAATAAATTAAAAAGTAAAAAAAGGCGCCAACAAAACGCAACGGTTAAGGATGCATCATTTATGGTGTGATTTTTTCTTCAGGCCATCTCGCAGCACACCGTAGACTCTCAACAAGAGTGAAAAGACCAAAAATGCCGCTGCCACAAAGAGCCAGAACGACCTCGAGTTCCTGTTCAACGCAAAACCTTCCACGTCTCCTTCATCAACTGTTTTTTTGACTTGTTTCCTTCTCTGAATCATTGCCTGGGCTCTTGCCTTTCGTGCCTGCTGCACGCGTGATCCCACATTTGCTGTGGCCCCAAAACCCGAATAGTCTCCTGTGCTTCTTTCAGCATCATGATCTTCACCCTCATCCTCGCTTTCCCCCTCCCCTTCTTTGGCACGCTGTTCACGTTCTCTCTCCTCTTTCTCCCTCTGCTTTTCGCACTCCTCCTTGCAACGTCTATACGCCGCCTCATCAATAGCATGGACATTAATTAGGATCTGAGCAATTTCATCACATGCACTCTCTGCCAACATAAAAGTCACATGTACACCTTCCCTTGTGAGCACCTCACCAAGCCATTGCCGAATTTTTTGCACTCCATCAGCCCCATCCGCACATTGAAGAAACTCTACCATGACTTTCACGGCGTCCGCATTTTGCGAGGCGATGGCATGGTGAATAAGTGCAAATCCATTCTCAACGTCGTGGTGTAGAAACACCTCCTCCAGCTGCCCCTTTTCTCCCCTCTTTTGCATTGCATTCAGGAGCACCCGCAACACATTCGCCGCGGCAGCACCTGAGTGAGTCATAAGAAGAGTAGAAAAAGGGTTATGGCCCCATTTGTCCATCGCAGCTGGATTCGCACCGAGCTGCAGCAGACGTTCTGTTGCTCGAGTGATCACACCCTCGTTGAGATTTGGGCACGACAGGAGCAAATGTAGCGCCGTGCCCTCCGAGTCCGTCTTCATGTTGACGAGAGTCTCCACCTCGGCTGGTTGTGTGTTCGCCATCTTTGTCAAGAAATCCAAAAGATCCACCAAGACCCGATCCGACCCGCCGTTGATATCCGACACGGCGGTGTGCAACACTGTAAAGTGAGAAATGTCTTTCTTGCCAAGAAGCTCAAACGCTGACACAAGAACAGGAGAGCGATTCTCCAAGCAGAGAAGTCCCTCTTGTGAATCCTCCTTGAAATTGGTAGCGGCCTCCAGAACATACAAAAACAAAGCTGCAGCATTGAGTGAGGCAAGCACATGCAGCGGTGTTCGACCCTCAGCGTCAGTAACCAGAGGGCTTGCACCACAACGCAGTAACAGCGCCACCGCAATATCGTCTTCCCCCCAGCAGGCTGCGTGAAGGGCAGTGGAGCGTTCCGAGGAGCCATCTACGGCGTCCACATTGGCGCCAGCGCGTAGCAACAGGTGCAGCCCTTCCTCCTCCATCCTCTGGCTCACCGCATACGACAGCGGGAGCATCTTCTTCGCATTAGGACTGTTCACAAGTGAGCGGGCGACTTCTCGATTGACAGCCAATTTCACAGCGCCGGTTTCTTTGTCTTCGGTACGCACCAGCAGGACCTCTCCTAGACCCTCAACATCGCCCTTCTTCAAACAGTTCCAGAATTGCACCTCAAGAGCGGGCACGGGGGCTGCAGCCGCATGAGTATTTTTCGAATTCTTCTTCGTCATTTCCAACCGAAAGAGACGCGCACAAACACGCACACAAATAATAACACAAGTTTAAAGCCCACACTTCGCCCCTTTTTGCCACTCGGAAGCCAATACGGTGATCCCTTTGAGTATTCTTCTCACGCTCCCAACATAAGCCAAAAAGAAAAAAAAAAATGTATACAACCATTTGTGCATTACATTACACCGCCCACCGTCCAATTTTAAAAGGGGACAATACATTCGCCGGAACCACATCCCTGGCGCGCACAGCAAAGTGGAAACAAATATACCTTCACCTTCTATCCCCAGTGACACCCTGCCTCCATTCTTCACTATGAGGCTCACCAAACACCTACGCGGAGAGCAAAAAACAAAAACAAAAAACAAAAACAAAACAACACCAGCAGGAAAAAAATAAACCACTGTATGTCATTTTCAGAGACACTTTCGGGCGTATTTTTTTGTGCATTTGTTTTCAATTTTGACTCTCATGACCGCAATTCCCAACAACTAATCCGAATTTCCGTCGGTTTGCTGGAACGGTGGGGCGGGCTTGCTTTTTTCCATCTCGCGTGCATCCTCGTCACGGTTGCCGTCCAGTCCACGCACGTCAAGGCCCTTCCGTTCAAGCAACGCCGCGCTTTCTTCGCGCAGCTGCTGGAACAGTTCTTCCGCCCGAGCTTGCAGCGCCCCATCGTCGGGATTCTGCGCGAATTCGTCCAACACATCCTGTAGTCGCTTTTTATTCTGCGAGTTCCAACTAGAAAGGGGCACCATGCCGCTCCCACGTTCCAGCGGCTTTGCCTGCGTCGGACTGGGGCTCCACGCGATGGTGTGGAACACTTCAAACGTCGCCGGAATAAGCTCATTTTTCCGATACATGACGTCGTATGCGGCGCACGCCGCAAGAAGAACGTCGCGGTTCAGCGGCCGGCGCATGTAGTGACAAGCACTTTCTCCCATTGTTGAGAGGTGCTCCATTAGGTTAAATGGCGTTTGGTAGAGCAGCAGGTGACGGTCCACATCGATACTTGGGAGATTAAAACCCGCCTGCAACACAAGCGTTGACAAGCCAGCGCCATCAATCATGGGCGAAATGTGCGGCGAGACCCCGCCCAGCACTTCCGTCTGCGCCATGGAGAAACACCCGCGGAGCTCATATAGCGTATTGCCACCAAACATGGAATGTAGCATAAAGGCATCCTTTTTCAAAACTCTGCGAATGTTCACCATGGCTGTCTCAAGGTCGTTTACCCAGTGCATGGAGAGACACGACACCACCATATCCACAGTCCTCTCAGGAACACCGAAAGGATCCGGCTCCTCCTCGTCACAACATATCTGTACAAACTCCACATCAGGTGGAATCATGTGCTTCACCTCCTCATAGTTGCGATTCAGTCGCTCCTCACACACGTCCGTCTGAATGTATTGCTTAAGCCCAAAGAGCTGCTTTTTCTCAAGCATTTGGCGAAAGAACCATCCTGTGTGCGCTCCAACTTCCAAAACCACTGGGGTATCGCGCTTTACAAAGGCGCGGCGGTCCAGCATCTGCTCCGCACAAAGTTTGTGCAAATCACACGCCGGAGCGTCCACAAGGCATCGCTGAAGACCCTTCAATTGACGATCAAACATTTTAATGTTAAGGGCACGCGCCGGCGCAGACCGCGTGAGCACCACGGGAGAAGGCATCGCGTCACCCCCCCACACTGAGAAACTTGCTGCTAAATTTTGCAAAACGGGAAGACGGTGATGGAAAGGGAAAGACACACACCAGTTATTTCTAGGGTAGGGGGATCCATTTGAAGGCAAAAAAAAAAAAAGAAAAAAAACAGCAGAACTCAGCCACCGTAGATGCAAAATGGAGGCACACAGCTGTGTATGTAAATGTGTACATAATTCCATTTTTTGTTTTTTTTGCAGCCGGATTATTTTTCCTCAAAAAAAAAAAAAAAAAAAAGCTCAAAAATAATTAAAAAAACATTAACATAGAATTAGCAGGTTCGAGGCAAACGTTGTGGGTCTAACCCACTTCATACCCGTCCTGTTCCCCTTTGTCGCATCTTTTTTTTGTCCATGCCTTTTCCTCCCAAACTTATTTATTCTACCCTTCCCTACCGTCACAATTTCACTTCCTTGTTACCTTAATCCCCATAATTTTCACTTCTTTGGAGTCTTTTCCTCAATTTTGCCTGGTCCTCATTTAGACAGGATCCATTCGTCATTTATGGTAAAAACACAAATAAAAACAGACGAGTGTTTCTACAACTTTGACCGCGCAAACGTCTCACCCTTCGCAATATTCTTTTTCACCACGCCGACGGCCTCTTCAAGCATCTCCTTCTCGACTGTTGTGATGGGGCCAATAGGAAGGCGCCTCTCAATGCCATTCTTTCCCAGAACCACCGGCATTGCGAGAAATGGGCATTCGTGTTCGCCGTCTGTGTCAACATACGCGTACACCATGGGCGTGTCCAGACCCATAAGCGCCTTCACGACATGCATGGTAAAGCGGGCGCCTGCTTCCGCCATGGAGAGCGTCGCACTGCCGCGACCCGCCTTTGCTTTCACCACCTCCGTCCCCGCCACCTGCACACGTTTGCGGATCTCTTTCAGGGTAGATTCATCAGGCAGAGGGCCAGGAATCTGCGAATACAGGGGCACGATGGTGACATCGCTGTGCCCGCCGACAACTGGGACGTACGGAACGACAAGTGGGTGTCGAGCATTGTTGATAAAACGTGTGGCTCGCAGTCCATCGAGCAGGCTCACACCAAGCAGTTTGTTTTTGTTGTACACACCAATCTTCCTCAGTGTCTGGGCTGCAATGGGCGTCGTGCTGTTCACAGGGTTCGTAACAATACAGAAGCAGGCATTGGGCGATACGGAGGCGCATGTCAAGACAAGGTCCATGACAATGCCGGCGTTCACGTTGAAAAGGTCGTCGCGCGTCATACCGGGCTTGCGCGGCACACCAGCCACAATGACAAAAACATCAACTCCCTCGGCCAGCTCAGTCAGTGCGGGGTCGCGGGGTACGGGGGGCAGCTTTCCTGCGGCGTGCTTCACAGTAATTCCGGCACGGTCGATGTGGGACAGGTCAGCGGCAACCCCAGGTGCCCCTACCACGTCATACAGTGACAGGGTGCTGCCAAACGGCAGCTCCCGAAGAAGCAGCAGGGAGAGGGATTGGCCGATGCCTCCAGCGGCACCAATAACAGCGACATTCACCATAATTGCAAATATTTGATTTTAGAATATCGAAAAATTAAAACCAATTCTCTAAATTTATTTTAAAAACAAAGTAAAAAGAATTTAAAAAGAAAAAAATATGTTTAGTTTAATAAATGCACAAATTCATATCTGTGCAAAGAAAATTGAGGAAAGGGAACCGAAGCCACGCAATTGAAAAAAACGAGAAGTCAATACAATTATGAACAATAATCCACTCGAGGTGTCATCTAAGCATGCGTCAGGTGAGATTCTACAATGAGAAAAAACACCAATCAACCACGTGGGGAAGGAACATCAGCACAGACAGTTACCGGTGAGTGGGAGTGCATTCGCAATATCTACCAAAGTAATCAAAACAACAACAACAAAAAAGGTACAACAAAAGCCAAATACAAATTGAATAGGTTTACCGCCGTGATATTAGTTTAAAAACAAACGACGTATCCATCCCTCTAGTTGCTTTGGGTTTTACAGACCAAACAAAAACATCTCACCTCTGAGAGTTTTCCATAGTCCACAGAAAATCATCTGCTCTTTTTGGTTTCTTGCTGAACCGCGGCACCTGGTTCACTCTTGTCGCAGGGCTGGCAGCCAGGGATGAATGGGACGCGTCAATTGGCACCGGAGACCGTCTAGCCGTTGGCGGGGGCGTGTGTAATGGCGGAAGCGCCTCCCGCTCATATTCGTTGTCATCATTTGCTGAAATCTCCATTATACGCGTGCCCTTCATGGCTGCATCATTCCCCCCCGTCCCTGAAAGATGAAAAAAGGAAGAGAAATAACCACCCAGTCTCGTATTGGCGTGGCGAAATGTCGCTGCGTTGGCCTTTTCATTCCCGCCGTACATGCCGGCGTGCGGCCCATCTGTGTGGCGCTGTGTGTCCTGTTTTGCGTTACGGAGCGATATCTCTTCCTCCAACTGGTCCAGGCTGGCCTGGAACTCCAGGTTCTCACGAAGGTTGCTCAATTTGACCTTCAGCTCCGCATTTTCCTTCTGCAAGGCACATATCTCTTGATAGAAATGCTCCTCCAGCGCCGTGATCGTCACCTCATATTCGCGCCGCAGGGTTTCCGTGGCGATACCCACACTCAGTGTCTGACGCACATCCTCCACTGAGGCACGATGCACCGCAAACTCCTCGTAAGCACACTGTTTGTACTGTACCAAAAATATCATCATCGTCATCACAGGGTTTGAAATTGGCGGCAACTTGCGTTCCATGGGGGAATCCATCTCAAAAAGCAATGCTTTTGTCGCCACATTCGCCTCATGCGTAATTACACCAATCTCCTTGGCACACAAAAGCAAAGAGTCACCAAAGGCGTGGAGCATAGTTGACTCACCTGCTTCCCACACAACGAGGATCTCCCGCAGCTTCTCCTCCAAACGCAAACAGTCAAACACATGCTTCTCCCGCCACTCCCCCATGCGGCGCCGTGTTGCGACACCCACCGATGACAGCACCTCACAAGCCGCCTGCACCCATGCAGCATGCTCCGCTGTGCAGTGCGCCGCAAACGCCGCGTGGCTCCCAACCAACTCCCGATGCAATTCTTCGCAGTGGAGAGATCGCATCGTCATCTGACGGAGTGCAACAGCCATCTCCACGCGGGCTGCTTCCTCTTGCTGCGCAATGGACTGTCTCTCAGCCGCGTGTTCCGCAAAAAGCATGCAGCTCTTCCGGATAAAGAAAGACAACTGCTCCGAATGGGCAGTACGCAACGCCGCAGCCTCTTTCTTTTCATCCTCTCGCTGCTGCTGCAGTACAGCCCTGGAAATGTTAACCTCTCTCCTCAGTTTAGTTACTGTGAGCTCGTGCTCCTGTTGAAGACTGCTAAGCTTCTCCCCATGGCTCCGCTGCGTCTCTGCCGCGCGCCGAACCATATTCGCCACAAGCGCTGAGTGCTCGGCCTTAAGACTTTCCATAGCGTTGCTGACAATGCTCCATTTCCCATCAATGTGTTCGTTGTAGTGTGAACTGTTTGCTTCCAATAACCTTTGCATAGCTTGTAAGAGTTGAATACTCTGTGTTAAATTTTTATGAGCCTCATCCCTTGTGTTTTTTGTGGTATTTATTATTCCCTGCAATTCCTTTTCCTTCTCATTATATGTTAGTTGAAGTTGCCGCTGCGTTTCATATGCCTCATCATCTTTCTTCTGGAGAAGAAGTTGCATCAGTTTAAGTTCACTCTGGTGTTGTTCTTTTTCCATGCACATTTCTTGAAGATGTTGATGCTTCATTGCGTTTATTTCCGCTTGCAGATCTCTCACCGTACCGGCTGTTTCTTCCAGCTGATTAAACAGTTGTTGAACGTGAGTCTCGTAGTTATTATGTATCTTCTCAAGAAGCATATTAAATTTATCCTCGTTAAATTTTAACGCTCCATTCAAGTGCTGTTCCACTGTTTCCAAATATTGTCTCGTCTGACAATTCCATGTTTCCATCTCTAGACGTTTGGCCGCTTGTTGTGCACGCATCTCAACCTCATGGAGTTCTTTGACACGCCTAACTTCTTCTTCCTTCTGTTGCAGCTTCTCGTTGAAATGCACGATTTCCTCTTCAAGAAGAGAGCGGGCATCTCCTATCCGAGTTTCTGCGTCATGTTCAACACGCGCAATTTTATCCCATAATTTACTGTGACTCTTGTGGAGTGTCGCAGCGTAACGCTCGGAGAAGTCTGTCAGCAGATGCAATTTTTCATGAAAGAGGGCAAGCCGCAATTCAGATTGGGCAGTGAGTGCGGATGCCATATGAGCTGCGAATTCCACGAGGTCCCGTTCCTGCTTCGAGATGCCGTTGCGCAGGAGATCCATATTTTCTTGCAGTGAACGGGCGTGAGCGGCTGCTTTTGCCACGGCGTTCTTGTGTTCCTCTCGCATCTCGTCCATCTTCCCGTCCAAGAGACGTCGTTCATGATGAAGTCGTGATGCATGGCGGCTGTCAACAAGGCTGCAGCGCTCATCCGCTTCCTCGGTGAAAAGACAACGATACGCCTCAAACCCTTCTTCCATTAGCAAAGCCAAAGCTTCAAAAATCCCAGTGTAATTTCTTTGCAGGAGTTCCGCGTTATTTTTCGCCTGCAGCAGCGTTGCTTCCGTTGCTGTGAGTTTCTCATTCAGATCCTTTTCCCTCGTTTGCAGCCATTGCGTCTCCTTCTTTTGCTTCTCGCAGCTCCTCCACAGGCCGTCTCGCTCAGTGGCGAGTCTTTCCAATTGTTGCTGGAGGCAGTCTCGTTGCCTTTCCGAGTTTGCCGCGCGTTCCTTCTCAATGCGTAGTTGCTCCTTCATTCCATTTACGGTCGCGTACGCATTTGACAGTTCCCTCAAATTCTGCCTCGTTTGCCCCTTGTCTTGCATGCCTCTCGGCATCACCAACGGCATGGATGACTCCTTTATCTTTTCCTCTTGCATCTTTTCGCTTTTTGCACATGCCCGCTCAAACGATGCAAGAAGTTTATTTCCAATGGCGGTGAGCACCTCCCATTCTTTGCGCTCCAGCTGTTTCAGGTTCTCCCGCAAAGACCAGCTGTGGGAATCGATCAAAATTGTGTTCTTCTGAAGCATGGCATCGTACTTCTCTGTGGCATCCGCGGCGCAGCGTGTGATGGCATCCACAAGGCTTGCGTAGTTGCCGTTTTCACTGTCAATTCCAAGGCGCTTTAAGGTTTGCAATGTGTCGTTCCCAAGTTGAAGCTCTAAGTCACTCCTCTTTGATCCCGCCGCAGCCTTCGTCGGCGATTTGTCGGGGTGAATAATCAAGCGGGATGCTACTTGCTCTTGTTTTTCCTTTTCCAGTGCCGCCAGCTGGGCACGGAGACGTTCTTTTTCTTCGGTTGCCTCCTGCAACTCATTCTGTAGCCGTAGCACCGTCAACTTGGCGCGCCGAAGGTCTTTTGCCTCGTGCTGCAGCCGGCTGTTTTCATCCGCAAGTTTTTTCATCTCTGCGACATTCTTTTCCAGCAGTTGAGAGCGAAGCTCATCAATTGTGAAGTCGCGGTCTGCAACGTCCTGCTCCAGTTGCAAGACACGATCCTGAAGTTGTTCCACTTCTTCATTGCTGTGTCCAACCTGCGGCCGTTCACGTAATAGACGCTGAAGCCGTGAAACCTCCGCCGTCAGGGCCTTTATCTGCCGCACCTGTGGGTCCTCGTTGATGATGGCCCTGGTGACAATTTGCTTCGCGCGTGACGCATAACGCAGGGTTTGACACGTCTCCTGATAGTGCGTGGCACTTGGTGAGATGGTGGCCACCATCGACGTCTTGCTGTTTCCCCCAAGCGAGTCCATTAGAAGCCATGTGAGGTTGGAGTCACGGTAGGGGCAAAAAACACCTTGCTTACCGGAGGAAAGGTCTGCAAGGGCATCAATGACTCTTCCTAGTGCGGTGAGAGAAAGGTTTATCTTCGTTGCCTCCTTGAACAGCTTTCCCTCCACCCCACTCGCACCTGTGCGCTCGGATCCTGCGAGATCCACAAGGTTCAACTTGCTGCTCACACGGCTACTGTTGTCATCCTCATCCAGTGTCATTTGCGCAATGTGGAGAGAAACTATAGCATGACTTCGACTACTGCGGTCATTCACCTTTGTGCAGGCCGTGTGGCGTTCTGCACTTCCTCGCCGGATCCACTGCAGGAGTTCTTTTTCTTCCACCACATGTTTCCGCACGAGCCCCTCTACATAAGCGCCACATGTTGGTTGATGGCGCAGATGCAGTTCTGTTTTAGTACCGTTAGATTCTCCGGCCATCAGATCAAAGACCTTCTCATTATAAATTTCATAATACTCAAATTCCACACGAAATGAGTGTGAACCATTCAGTTTGTGCTTGAGACGTAGAGAATTAAAAATATCACGTGCCAGACGAGGGATAAGACCCTCCATGCTTAGGGTGTTAGTATCTGCGACGCATGTCATGTCACTGCCACCTTGCGTTTCAGAAATCATCATGGACTTTTCAGGCCTCGAAGGAGTTTTGCACGGGCTCCATTTGTTTTTAGCAGCAGGTGGCGTTCTCGCCATGACCGAGGCTTCTCTTCCCTCGTACTGGGCTTCACATGCTGCCAACAATGGTGGTCCAATCATGGTGTGTGTCTTTCCGCTCCCGGTTTGACCGTAGGCAAATATACAGCCATTATACCCGTCAATCACATTGCGTAGTACAAAAAGGCCCACGCGTTGGTACACAAACTCCTGGTCGCCTCCTTCTACGGCAGCCGTGGAGTCAAAGCAGTGCTCAAACGCGTACGTCAGGCGCGGTTCGTAATTATTGGATGGGTCCAAAATTGTGATTTGGCCTCCATCAGGCGCGAGTTTCACTGTCGTCGGCGGATGCCCCCCGCTCTCCTGCAGCTCACGCTCGCTGAATGGACGAATGCGCACATACACCCGAGTAGCAGAGAAAAGGGACTTTTGACCGTGTTTCGTTAGATCGCTGCCCGTTGATAGCGTATCCAGTGGCCGTGGTGATCCGTCCGTTGGAGTATTGCCGCAGGGCGTCATGACCGCAACCACCAAACAAAACCCACTCTTTTCTTTTCTTTGCCTTTTTTTTTTTTCTTTTTCTTCCCTTTCACTCACACCTCCTCCTTTCTTCACACAAACAAATACAGTACAAAAGTATCGCTCCTGACGGTTTTATTATCACGGACGTGGAGTTCCCACGTTTGGCGAGCGCCGTGCGTTTGGATCTGCAAACCTACCAATGCGTCCTTTGGGCAAAACAGAGAAACAACGACCAGAGAAGAAGAGAGACAAGTAACACACGTGTTGTGGGTTGGTGGGTTGAAAATCCCTGAGGTCTGCAACAGGGAACAAAGAGGGTGGGGGAAAGGCAGCAGCAAAAGAAGAAATATGCAAAGAAAGACAACAATATGCGGCGCAGCCGAATGGAAAAAAAAAAAAAAATGACACAAAGCATCAACGTCATAAAATAACCAATAAATCTCTGCGTCGTGTCTTTTAGGTATACGTGCGCCATAATTATACATGTGTATGTGTGTCTATGTGTGGTGGGTGTTCCTGCTTGGAACGATATTCAGCAGAACAAAAAATGAAGAACCCCGCACTGACGAGGAAGTGATCTTCCCTCGCTCCAAACGCACCCCGCCACACGCTCCTCCCTTCCCCCCCTTCCCCCTCCGCGCAGCACAATACATTTGGGGATGCACACACACAGACAGACACACACGCGGCCCATGCTGGTATGCATGTATGCATGCAAGAAAAAACAAAAAAAAAAACAAACGAACGTACTCTTCTTTTCTACAGACTTGTCATTTTCGCTTCCGCCCACAAAAATCTCATACGACACCCACAAACACAAACACAAACTCACACACACACACACACACGTGGGACCAACACCACCATCACCAACAGCCAAAATAAAATAAAACGCATGACCAAAGTAAGTTTACAAACAACAACGACAACGACAACAAAGCGGAAGCAACCAACCAACAAAATTCAACGATGAAATTGCCAGAAAAAAAAAAAAAATAACAACAACAACAACAGACGTAACAAAAACCAAAAAAATGGCCCAAAATCGTTTCTTCCCTCATGTTTATGCGGACACCTGCGCTTCACTCGTCTACCGCTTGCTTCCTTCGTCGTGTTCTCCCGGTCTATCGTCCTTTGTAAACCCGGCAGGGAACACCTGCAGCTCCCTGCGTTTCCTCCAAAAGGCTTCGCAAAGGCCGTTTGGCGGGAATTAAGTACAAGCAGCAAAAAAAAAAAAAAAAAAAAAAAAAAAAAAAAGAAAAGAAAAAAGAAAACAGCATCACGGCACACATTCCACGCACAATTTTTTCCTCTCCAGGGAAGCCACACATACAAAAACATGTGTACATCACACATTTTTCCACCTTAACTTCCCCTTTTCACCCCCCTCTTCCTTCGTGTGTGCAAACAGCAGCCTCAGTCCAGCAAAACGCACGTTTTTTCTTAAACGAGACTTCGTTAAACGCTGTATTCGGCTTTCCTCTATTCACACGTCCCCTCCGTATATTATATTATATATTATATATTTATATAATGGCTTTCCTCTTTCATTGGAGAGAAAAAAGAAGGAAACGTTTTTTTTTCTTTTCTTTTCGAGAGTCCTCAACGTCTTTCTATTTTTATTTCTATTTATTTTTTATTATTATTTTATTTTATTTTATTTATATATATTGGGGGGAGGGGGTGGGAGGTAAAGCGTCAATAAATATCGGATAAATTATACCGCACCACAGTGACACATGTAATTATACACCCATATAAATATATATGTATTTCATTAAGTGTTTCTGTTTTATTGTGATCGGTACAATAGGGCCAGATAAGATTACGAATAGTAAATACAACACTGCATATCAATATATATATATAAGAAGGGAAAAGAAAAAGTGATTTAAAGATAGCGTTTGCCATCACATCAACATCCGTCGAAAGAGGAATTGGCGTTGTCAGCTCTACTCGTCTCCTGCCCATGGATGAGTCTCACTCCCTTTCCTTCCCTTCGTCATATTCCCGCCCCATTTTTTTTTTTCTCGCTTACTCATCTCCCCTACCTTTTATGAATGTTCTCATCGTTTGACTGTCTTTGGCCGCTCTTCTCCGCATCGTGATTGCGCACCCTCGCACCCCTCAGATTGTCACTGGCGCGCAGGCACCAAGACACATGCGGCGGGAGAAGCGCATATTTACCCCCCCTCTGCACAGAAACTCCACGTGATGAAAGATTGAGGCAATCACAGTAACAACGAGTGCAGAGGAGATGGAAGGCAAAGCACGAAGAATGGCGGGGGAAAAACTACACCCGCCCTTGCCAAAGGCAGCGGTGCCTTCGTCTCCGACTCACTTCTCCATATCATTTCCTCGAACCCTCCACCAACTCTCCACATTTCAACTCTCTTCTCCTCTTCTTTTTTTTTTTTTTCGTCTTCTTTTTGCACCGAACTGCACGGGCTTTTCCCTCCGGCTCCTCCCCCGCCGGTGCCAGAGGCCCGCATCATCGCCTTGCAATTTGTTTTCTTCTCCCCCCCCCCCCCCCCCCCTCCGGCATCCCCCACGCGGCCGGGAAAAAAAAAAAAAAATTAATAATTAAATAAAACACCGTAAAACAACAAAAAACGGCTGCCAACAATGCCAGTGAAATGATAACAATAATGGCGGCGACAGCGACAGCGGTGATATGTGTCGCTGCGGACGGGGCAAATCCAAAAAAAAGGAGAGAAAACAAACAAAAAACGACGACAGAACCAAAGAAACATAAAAATAGATGTACGCACACAGAAAAGAAACAATAAAGAAATGGGAATACCATTTTCGCTGATGTAAGACGGTTTGTTTTCAAGAACAACAATGAAAGAAGCAACAAAAAGAAAAACAACAACAACAACCAAACAAACAAACCAAACAAACCCACCTACCGTAAATAGGCAAGAATAAAATAATAAAAAACAACAACAAAAGGACAAATGTTAATTTTGTCAATTCCACATGATAATGATGATTTTTCTTTTTTTTGGTTTTCATCCATTTCACCCCTCACTTTTCATTCACGCCCTTGTTATTTATTTCTCTCTTTGTTTATTCCATATATATATATATTTACGTGTCCTCACATGCTTTCTACCAGTCCATCTCCCCTCTACCTGCAAATATAACGAAGAGTCGGGAGCAAAAAAAAAAAAAAAATGGTGGGAAATAACCGTACAAATAAGGGATGGATGCGCATTCCACCATTTTCTATTTTTCTAAATACATATAAATATAAATATATTTATTTTCACATCATTCAGGGAATGATTTTTCTTGTTGAGGACTATTTTGACGTTCCACCCCGTGCCTTAACGGACGGTTCTTTTTTCTCTGCACGTGCAGGGGGAACAGAAGTGGGCGACTTGTTGGCCCCGCTTTTGCCGTTGCCGTCAGTATTTTTCGTACCAGCATTAGTATTGCTGTCACCATTTCCGTTTTCGTGACTGTCTTTATTGCTGCTATTGCCACTGTGGCGTGCCTTGTTGGAACGGGCAAGATGCTTCATAATGTCCTCCTCAAAACGCTGGATGCTTGCCTTGCTGTCTTCTTGGTTCTGTCTCAGCTGTTGCACAATCTCTCGGAGTCGCTGTGTGTCGCGCCGCTTTCGCTCCTCCACGGCCTCAAGCTCTGCCGTGTAGTCCTTCCGCTCAAGCGTTGCGTCGCGAAGACGGGCTCGGAAGTTCAGGTAGTCCTGAGTCTGCAGCAGGGCTCGCAGCTGAGTGAAAGAGGCATCCATCGCCGAGGAACGGTTATCCCAGTCGGAAAGCAGACCGTTACTGACATGAACGAGACGTTCCTGCTGCTGCGAAAGATTTTGAAGCTCCGTGTGGTGCTGTTGCTCCATGCGATTTCGCTCTGTCTGTGCTTTAAGCAACTCCCGCCGCAACTCATTCACTTCACGCTCCAAAGAACGCCGTTGACGCTCCTTCTCAAGCATGTCACTTTCGTGCCGCAGTTTTTCATTGTCAACTTGTTTCTTTAGCCGAGAAATCTCCTGCTCCTTGTCCTGACGGTAGCGGTCCATTTCTTCCTGTCGACGGTTCATCTCCTTCTCATGCTCTTCCTGTAAACGTTTGACGGCTTCTCCTGAGCGTTGACGATCCGACGCGCCGGAACTCAACTGTTCACGTAACTTTCGTGTTTCCTTTTGGTGTTGGGTACGCGCCCTGTCCAGCTGCTCTTCGTATCTCACACGCGTCTTTTCATTCTCCTCCCCAAGTCGCTTCAGTTCTGCCTCGTAAAACTCCTTGTTCTTCGTCATCCGTTCCTCCACGTAGTTCAACTTGTCTACGTGCTTGTCAATGAGTTGCTGGTACAATTCATTGCTCTTCTCAATGGACTCCTTCAGTCGAGCAGAGGATAATTTATGTAACTCCTCCATTTCTTCCACGTGACGTTTGCGCATCTGCTCCATTTCCTCACGATGAGCTTTATTAAGGCGGCGAATACCATCGCCCACCTCACCGTTTTGGGAAATGAAGAGATGCGCCACCTGTCTCACAAACTCCTCCTCTTTCTGCAGCATTATCCTGTGCAAAATATCCGACGCCATGTCCACATAAAAGAAGGAATACCGCTGCATGTACTGTTCCTTCTTCGCATCGTATTTCCGCATTTTGTCTACCTCCCTCTTCAGATTTTGCACACGGATATTCAGCTCCGCAACTTGTTCGGTGCTGTTGGAGGCATCGGGTCGTTTATTTCTTTCCTCCTCGGCAATTTGGCGACGAAGCACTTCATTCTCTGTTTTGGCTTCGACAAGCCGCGCCTTGAGGAGCGTTGGGTTTTTCTCTTCCTCAACAGAGTCCCGGCGCTGTCGTGCACTCGTTTCCGGCAAGTGACCAGGGCGTGCTCGTCTAGCAGAAATTGCACGTGAATCTTCCGTCCGATTATTCATTACACGTCCTTCTAATTCAGCCTGAAGCTCCACAATGAGCATCTCCTGTTCCTGACAGCGTTTCTCCAAAAAGTTATTACGACGCTGCAATTCCAAAACGTAGTCACGGCTAAATTCGTTATGCCCGGCATCGCGAATAACTTTCTTGAGGCGATCTAATTCGGCTGTCAAAAGGCGGATTTGACGCACCTGTGGATCCTCATTAATAACTGCTTTATTCACAATTTGCCTTGCACGTGACGCGTAGCGTATAGTCTGTCGCATCTCATCGAAGTTTACACTGTGGGGGGAGATGGTGGCCAACATCGACGTCTTGCTGTTTCCCCCAAGCGAGTCCATTAGAAGCCACGTGAGGTTGGAGTCACGATATGGCACGGGCACGGAAAGTGACTTGGACTGCGCGAGATCGGCCAGGCAGTCGATGACTCGGCCCAAGGTGGTGAGAGAAAGATTAATTTTGGTCCCTTCCAGAAACTGTTTTCCCTCCGCCCCAACAGCACCTGTGCGCTCCGAGCCTGCAAGATCGACAAGATTCAACTTACTCTGTTTCTTGCAAGTGTTATCGCTCTTGTCAAGGATTAGCTGCATGATATTCAATGTAATAATGGCGTGGCTGCGACTGCTGCGGTCATTGACTTTTGTGGCTGCGGTGTGTCTCTCAACGCTCCCCTTGCGAATTACTCTCGCAACTTCTTCCTCGTTGGCAACCACTTTGGAAGTGAGTCCCTCCACGTACGGTCCACTGACGGGGTTGTGGCGAATCCTTAAATCGGCATCTTTTTGGGGACGAATTAAATCATACACCTTTTCATTGTAAATCTCATAGTACTCCACCTCGACGCGGTAGGAGTGTGAGGGGTCCGTATCCCGCTTTTCGCGCAATCCACTAAAAAGGTCGGCACTGATGCGGGGAATAATTCCTTGCAGTTCATTAGGGTCCATTCCTGTATGGTCGACAATGTCTACCGCCGGGCGATCCATATTTCCTTGTGTACCCAATTGCGGGGCAAAACCATCCTTTAGACTGTTCTGACTGCTCAGTAGAGATGCACGGCTAAAACGTGCGGGTGAGGTAAAACTAATAGACGGCTTAGAGACTTCGCAATCATCTTCTTCATAATCTTCAAACGCCACATGCTGGTGCTTAAAGGCCGAATGAAAATCAGTACTCTTTGGGGCATAACCAAACATGGAAAAAGTTTTCCCACTGCCAGTCTGTCCGTACGCAAAGACACACCCATTGTACCCTTCCAAGGTGTTCTCTAATATGGGGCGTCCAACCTCATTGTAAATATCCTGCTGAGAGCTGTAGGGTGGATGGGTAACCACCGACCCCGCAACAATCGCCGCATTTGATCCTGCACCCTCAAACGAGACTGAATTCTCAGCAGCCGCTCGCCCACGCGCAGATAAAACGCTGGTGTTGGAGAGGCTTGTATTCAAGCATCGGCTCCGATTGCCTCGTGCGGAGGATGCATTGTTGTTGATAAACATATCAATCGATCCACGGATTTCCCCAGCAGTCCTTCCACGGCACATATCATTGCTACCCTGCTCCAAAACAGACCAGAAACAACGAGTAAAACTAAATGTTTCGCGAGGCCGAAAATCCTTCTGAGGATCCAACAACGTAATCAGGCATGGGTTTTCCACATCAATACGTACCGTGCTGTGATGTGGCATGCTCAACGACAACTCCCGTTCACTAAATGGTCTTACACGCACATACACCCTCATAGCATTTCCTTGCCCCTGTGAAAGTTCCACTATCGAGCGGTGATGCGTGGTGGTAATAGATCTGGATGAATGTACCCGTCGAAAGTCATTCTCCCGCCTTCTCGGTGTGGACGCCGGACGCGCAGAGTTCAAAGGGGATCCTGCGGGGGAATAGCTTTGCATAACTTTGGGTCCTTTTTTTTTTTTTCTTTTTTAACGTCTTCTCTCCAGCCCGTGCCTTTTTTATTGTTTCCTTTCAGCTTCTTTGCGTGTGTATAAATATTGAGGGAGATAGTCTCAGTTTTCTTCCTCCTTCGACGACACCTCTACTCTTTTTCCTGCGCTGCAAGAAATTCCTGTAGGAAAACACAAGAAAAGGAGCGTAACAAAATGTAATGTGAGCGCACCACTCGGCAATCAAAACTACATGACCGCGTACCTGCGGAAGAGACATGTCGTCTTTGTTTTTCTTCAAGAACTGATGCCTTTTATTTTTATTTTCTTTTTTGTTGTTTAAAATATTTCCTTTCAAAAGAGAAGCTCCACGCACATGTTATGTACCCTGCGCTCTTTTATTATGGTTGCAGGGGAACAAAAACATTAATCGTCTGTGAAGGCATGGATGATCTCTCCTCTTCTTTTTTTTTTTTTTTTTTTTTTTTAAGTGGCAAATGTGAGCTTTTCTTTTCTGCAGGATTTCTCACAACAGGCATGGGAGTTCCGGCATTCAATCACTCACTCCACCTTCACACTCAGCGAGCGCGACGTGCGGCTTTTGGTTTGAAGCGGGACTCACGCTTTTGCTCCAGGCTTTTCCGCAGACCCTCATTCTGCCGCTTGATCGTCTTTGCCAAGGCGTGAAGGCTCCTGCTACGTTCCACGCGTTGTTGAATCTCCTTCAGGTTCCTTGCCGCTAGCGCCGCCTCCTGCTGCTCCTTCTCTCGCCTCTGCTGCAAGATGAGCTCCACATCGTCTCGTGGCTCTTCCTCATCCCCATCACCACCACCACCACTTGCCGCGGCGGATGTCGCCGCCTCCTCTACCAGGGAAGAAAAGCGGTACTTCTTCATGTCCTTTTTGGCACGAAGGCGCTTCACAAGAGCTTCACGTTCCTCTGCGGTTTTAAGACCACTTTTTCGGAGTTTTTCCTGCATTTCCCGACGCTCACGGCGCCGCTGGGACGATGAAAGCATTCGTGGACCCGTCAACAGCACCTCCTCCGGCAAAACAGTGCTTTGAAGGATCGAGATTGTCCCTCGAACAGCAGGATGCTGCTTAAGCATCTCTGGGGTTGCGTCAAAGTACTTAACGGGATTAAAGCGACGGAATTCCTCGTCATTCTCCACAAAAACAATGTGCTTATTCTTTGGTGGTGCGGAGGTGATGGCTATCGATGCATCCTCATTGAGGAGCTCCTTCGCGCGGTGAAGATCTGCCTGTGCCTTGTATTGGAGGTACTGAACATTGCGTGTATTCTGCTCTAGCACTTTTTGTGTCTTTTTCTGATTTCCTTCCTTTGATCCCGCACGTTGTTTCATCTTCCCTGATGCGATATCTAAGACAGCCTTTGTCATGCCAATATGGAACTCGTCGGGGTTACGTTGTGCCGCAGCGCGCTTCAATTGTAGGAGTTTCTGCATCTTTGCTTTGCGACGCCTAGAGCGTACGACATGGTCTTTTTGTTTCTCTAGCTGTCCTAAATGTTTGCGGGAGGCCGGCTGCGAGCGTTCCTTGTGGATCGTCCGCTTGATGTGCTTGTCCAAGTTACCCACACCTGGGTTGCGTCCCTTTCCCCGCGTCATTTTTCTTTTTTTTGGCCTCTTTCCTCCCCTGCCGTACGTGTGGTTTCGCCTCTCCTAAATACCCACCGCTAGGGCTGCCCGTGCCAAAGTTACAGGGTAAATTACTGCTTGTATGATAGGAACTGCCACGATGACTGAAAGGATGCGTATTGAACAGCAGCAGAAGCAGCAGGTCAGTGACAAAAGTAAAAAAATCAACAAAAACAACAACAACAACAACAACAAGGGAGGATGATTTAGGGAGATTTTCAGAGCACATTACTCCCCGCCAAAACTGCACAACATTATAGAGAGACACGTAGAGAAGGAAATGCACATACATGCATAAAAGTTCCAAACAAACGCGTGCGTGTGTATTTGTAAAAAGAGAGAGAGAGATACAAGATAGAGAGAAACGTGTGCATCATGTCTGATTAATATTTTATACGAGTGAGTCCGCATAACACAGAAAGAAAAAGAGAAAAAGAAAGAAATGTGTAAAAAAAAAAGCACGGAAAAAGTAACGGACGATTGTCGGATAAAGTAAACTAAGGGCGTCCGGCGCTCCACCAGTGAGTTGGAGATAGAAAGAATAAAAGGGAGTGGGGATAGGGGGAAACTCGACGCGTCGAGCCTCTCTGCATCCCAGTCCTTTTGCGTCTTTCCTTCCCTTCACCGTACTGAACCTCCCATACTCCGCTGCCGTTCTCCCCCTTGCATGTACATTCACACATCTCTCTTCTCTGCTAATCCCCTTTGTTTTTCTTGCTTATTATTATTATTATTATTATCATTATTAATCTTTTTTTTTTTTTTTTTTGGTGGCTGTAGTGTCTCCATGTCAGTTGTTTCTCCTCGTATCAGGTGGACGGTATTGCGGCGGCTGCACCCGTGACAATGGCCTCCGTGCCGCGAATACGCCCGGCCAAATCACGAACGCGTTCGGCGAACAAAGCGAGGGCATACCGGAATATTTGCGACGCGTGCAGCTGCCCAATACTTTCAATGGTGAACCGCATGCGAGTTTTGTCCTTTTCGACGACAATCTTGTCGGCGATTTCGGGGTACACGTCACGGCGGAGGCACTCGCGACAAAGCGTGCAGTTCTCCACCTCCGCCACCTCCGACTCCCCCTCCTCGTTCACGCCAAAGACACCAACAGGGCAAATGCGTTGTAATTTCGTTGCACAATCCCCACGAATCGGTTCACGCAAATAAATGCTTGTCTTGAGCTCGTAGAAACAGACAGAGACGGGGGTCCACTTCGCGTGCACACCACCAATGCCCTTCAGAGCAATCGCCCGCAGCTTTAAACGCTGTCCAGGCCCTAGCTTCGTCAATATAATGTCGGGATGGACAAGAAACACACGGTCCTCGTCGGCACCAGTTGCCCACGCTTCTTGCCCTGGAAGCGGCTTCCACTTAAGATCGCCGCTGTAGACACTCGTCGACTTTGCATCACGCCGTCCTTCAGCAGCAAGTTCAAACACCAACACACGTTGCGGATCAAGAGCATCAAAACCTACTTGATTCGATTCCGTTACAAACTGCATCTTCAACACAGGACCAGCAATTGGAACAAGGCCGATGCGATGGGCGAGAAGTTCGTCCGGCACGACGCTGTCATTTTCCTCAATGAGCATGCGGTCAAATGCAAGGACTGGGACCTCAGTCATCATCAGTCGACGAAACATGTTCGCAATCGGTGGGCTGATGCGTTCTACATCAAATGTCATGGTTTCCACACGTCGGGTAGTGGAGGTGGTGGGAGAAGACTCTGACACGGGCACATCGCCATTCCCCTCTGCCTCTTCTTCATTCGCGTTGAGGTTCCTAGTTGACTCCTCGACCTTCACTGGCGCATGTCGTCTCGGCAACTTCACTGCAGCCGATGTAACTTTGATGTTCGATATCGTCGGCACATCCGGTAGAGCCGTCGGTGGTATCGCCGCCTGTCCACGACCATGTGTGCCTGGCGCGCTGAAAGTCTCTGTGTGCAACGCTTTATCACAGCCAACCCGCACTTTGCTGCCGTAACTCATCCCGCTGCCTGCTTGCGCAATTAGGGACTTTCCCTTTCCGCACTCGCTAGAATTAACGTAATAAATAATAAATAATAATAATAATAATAAACAATAATAAGGAGTAAAACGGCAATAATACGCAGCGACACCAAAACGATTCACGCAAGAGTGGAATCCAAATGAAAGAGGTAGTGGGTAAGGGGAAAAATAGACACATGCCACTTAAAGCCCGTCGTTCTTTCCCACATGAGCAGGATTTAATTGATCCGCATGATACAGTCATCACACACACACACGCAGGAAAAAAAAAAAAAAAGAAACAAAAGGACAGTAAATATGCGGAATGAGAGGAACAATAAGATAACAAAAAAGAAACAAAAAGAAGGTCTAATGCCAATAAAAATATAAATACCCGCCGCTTTTGTTTCTTTTTCTGCCTTTTTTTTTTGCTGTCGTCGGAGGTGCCCTGTGGATCTAATGGAATTAAAGGCTCCCAACATGTCGACACCGGCAGTGGGGACAGAAGCGGCAGCAGTCATGGGAAAAAGACGTGACTAATTTCATAAAATTCCTTTTTCATTCTCTCTTTTATTAACAATCATTTACCGTCTCAGCCTCCCTTCAATTCCTTCCAGTTACCGCAGCCACAACCACACAATTCCACAGCCGAATTTCCGCCAGACTGTTGTTTCCCCCATTCACCCATCCGCTTTCGTTTTGCCCTTGTTGCTTCTGCTACTCCCGTCGTGATGGCGGTGGCGCCTCCTCTGGGCCTGTTGGATGCTCCGCCTCTTTTTTTTTTTAAAAAACTTCCATTTCTTCCACGCTGTTTTTTCTTCTTCCCTTCTTCAGTTGTGGTTCTGCTTTCTTTCAGCGTTGTGCATATATATACGAAGAACTGTGAGAGTAAGTGAGTGGGAGGTGATTTTCTCATGATTGGACTAATTCCGACGATTCCGCACTGCTGGAGGAATCTGCGTCGTCGTCTTCATCCTCCGAGTCGGTCAGAAGACCAATTTGTGGCGGATGAGCTGACTTCTTTGTCACTGCTGGCTCATCGGGTGGAAGCTCTTGTTCGTGTTGTTGCATATAATGATGATAGTGCGGGAAGACGGACCCAATTCCGTTGTTTGACTCATGCAGCGGTAACCCTGCGTTATGACTCCCATCATCATCATTATTGTTGTTGTCTTCGTCGTCCTCCAGCTCCTCGGGGCCGTAATCCGCTCTGTGAAGTAGGCGTGTCACGTCCTCGCGTAGTGTCGACCTCGTCGTTTGTCCCTTATTAAAAACGGGGCGCACGCCGTCAATAATGCGGTCATTTTTAAAGATATTCACCTTCTTGCCCACACAAGTAAAGGACTTGAGCGCCAGTGCACGTGCCTCCACCTTGTGATTGGGCACATCGATGCGCGCGATGTTGCCAACGATGCGTGTTGGCCCCACCTTGACTCCCATTGTCTCGCCCAGCGCCTTTGCAAGAATGAGAGGAATGTTGCCAAACTCTCGCGGTGGCAGCGGATACGCAAGGATCGATGGATGGCGACTGGCCACAACTTCCGCTGGAAGTGGCGGGGGTGGTATTGTGAGTGGATTTATTGCCGGCGTGGAAGGAATAACGCCCATCAACGCCAGTAACTCTGCTGCAGTAGGGGCGTTGGCTGCTGCAACTGTTGCCGTCGGTGCTTGCTGGGAAGCTGCTCCCACCGGTAGATTAGTCCCAGAAGAGGCAGTCGGGAGATTTGCCGCAGGGGATTGAGAAATTGGAAGAGGCGTAGAAGGCCACACCCCAACAGTCACGAGGGGTGCTGTCTGAGCTGAAGACGTTTGTAATGGCACATTTTCTCTCGGGGTACCACTCGACACCGGTTCTGCTGTTTTGTCAGCTGCTGCAGAAGTTCCCCCCTTCATTGCCAAGAGACGCTCCATGAGCGTCATTCCACCACCACCACCCATCCCTCTATTGCTTTCGGCGGCTTCGTTGGCAGGGAAAACAGGCCCCTCCGTCTTTGGTCCCCTGTCGAATGTAAAGTTTCCGATGGAAGCATTAGGATCCACTTGAAGTGGTTTTCTCGCAGTCACGCTCTCGAGGGGTATGTCTGGGAGCACAGCCGGTTTGTTTTGATTATCCGACACAGCGGGTTGAGTAAAGAACGAGGACGCCGTAGGAGCTTCTTCTCCCATTTTCCCCAACTTTGTTGCTTCTGGTGCCGTTCCATCCACTGCGGTTGGCCCAGACGCACGCCCGTCATGCATTTTAAATAGTGCTTTTGGCCTCCTTGCATGCTCCGCGGCTGTCTCGACCTGCATGCCATAAGACGCCATATACTCCTCTGCATTCACCTCCTGGAACTGATATTGTGCATTGCTGCCCGGATCAACTGCTGCGTCAACAGCATTGTATGTCTGCGCCTCGTAAGAGGGATCCACATTTCCTTCGGTTATACCAACCTCGCGTTGCACCTCCTCCTCAAGCTCCTTCAGAAACTTTTCTAGCTCATCCAAGTCATCACCCAAAATTTCCAGGTCTGGGTCCAACCGGCGAAGCACATGAAGATAATAGCCGTGAAACTCGTGCTCCGGGTGAAGAAAGGCAAATAAGTCGGGATACATCTTCAAAAAGGTAGCTTCTTGCTCGCGGGAACGGGCCTTTGCAATGCTCTGTGCCAGGTGCTGAATATTTTTATCCATCACAGGGTCGGGCAGCTTGCCAACGTACGCCGTCGATTGCCTCGCAGCTGTGTCGGAGGCCGCAGTAAGGGCAACACCATCAACAACACCAGCGGCGGCAACGGCAGCGGAAGAAATCGCAGAAAACGAGTTTGTCGTGGAAGAGCCAACGTGCTTCTTAGGAGGCACTACAGCTGTCGGTCGTCCAGGATTTGAACTGTACTGATAATAAGGATACAAGGAATCACCGGGCTTCAAGCCAATATTGATGGCCGTATTATGAGTAGTACGCTCCTCCCGCAACCAATCCTGAGCCCCACGGCCTCGTCTCGACCACCATTCCCATGCTTCCTTCAGTCCAAGTGATGCTTCGCTGCTTGCAGGCCATGACTTATCACACAACAAAGCTCGAATTCGCCGACGGCCCTGATCCCGCATCTGCTGCAGCCACTTTGCCGTTGTTGACCGCATACCGAACGCAAACGTGTCATCGGCTTGCACAAAAACTGGCCTCGCCTGAACCGTGTCATATGGCTTTAATTTTATAGAAACCGCCGGTAATTGGGCGGGTGGCGGGAGACGACGAGCACGTTTTGTTTGGCGCCAGGTGTTTGTTAAGACCGAGGTCCATCCACGACAGCGTGTTGCCGGTGACTTCGGCCATTCGTGCCAGTTGCCGCACGCAACAACAGCGGCATCAGTAAAAAGTGGTACCGCTTCCTTCAAGACGTCAAGCCCCTTTTCCGCGACGCGTGTGCGAAACAAGTATAAGAACGGCTTTTCCGCATGGCGCTGGTATACCTCTTCGACACTCATCACGGATCGGTGTGAGAAGACGGCTGGTTGCATGCTCGCTCGAAGGGGAAGTGTAGTTGAGCCATTTGCTGTCGCATTTATTAGTTTGTCCGGAAATCCAAACCTTGACACTCTCCCATCACTGTGTGGCACTGCACAGGAAGGATACACCGCAGACGTCACGCATCGAAAAACCATTTCTCCTTCATCTAGGTTATTCACCGGAATTTCAAGAATCCGGGATGCTACGGTAGCCGCGTCGATCGTGCTGGTAGTAACTGCCTTAGTGACATCTGTTGCCCCTGCGTTCTTCACAGTAGACCCGCCACCGTCTCCGTCGTTACATGACAACTCACAAGTAGAAGGCAGTCGAAACACACCCGTCGCTTCCAGCACTCGCAGTAGCTCTATTTGTTGGGCCTCAATTAGCATAAAGGCCTTCTTCGAGGTGAGAGTCTCATTAAAAAAGGCGTCCTGTGCTTCTGTGGACACGTTACGTGAAGAAAGCCACGTGTGGTACGCGTTAAAAACACTCGCGACATCACTGCCGGAATCTTGAGAAAAGAACACACGGGCCTCTTTCATTAATTCTTCCGTGTCCGTTTCCATCTTCCCGACAAAGAACATATTGCCCACCATCCACGCTGCCGCAATGACACTCGCTGGCACAACGCAGTCATGGAGTCGCGAGTACATCAAGAGGCGCACTACCTCAACAGGCCATGAGAAACACGTGGCAGCCACACCAATTGGTGATAAACGTGGAATGGAATCCGCACTCGCAATTTCCAAGTGGCCCAAACGCTGAAGGTGATGCTCGACCGCTAAAAAGGTACGACGCAGCTTTTCATAACGGCTTGTCGACGCGGTTGGAACACCGATAAAAATAAAGGGCACCAACTGTGCAACCATCGAGGACAGGAGGTAATTATTTTCCGAACCTTCCAAACTGGCGCCGGCTTCGCGGCAGCGCAGCCCCTCTTCTCGTGCCTGCAAGAGGTGATACAGCTGCACGTACTCATCCCAGCTTAGATTAAAAATGGAGTGGTGACCGGGATCCACGCTGATGTGACGATGTTTGGTGCCGTAGAGGATAGGTTTAGAAATTAATTGAACCACCATGCACACTGGGAATCGAGCAACGTCTTGCTCGCCCTTGTTACCGTCACCTCGGCGAAGACGGGCAATCGTCCGACGGTAGCGTAGCTCTTGCACAAGGCTGTAAGTTGTGACAAAAATGTCTGCATCGGTGCTTTCATCGTACGATGCGTAAGAACGTCGTGCGCAATCCACCACAAGACCAATTTCCCTTGTGGATGGAAGAGCCGAGTGCGCCATGTTGGGGGTTGTCAACAACACCAGTCGCCTTCCACCCCTCGTCGCAGCCTCGCCGGCCTGCAACACACAATCCACCTCCTGCACCGTGAGACAGTCCAGTAGAAGATGCAATGAAAACGATGTTGATTGCTCCAACTCTTCGTTGTCCGTTGAATCACCCAACGCGAGACGAAGTGCCTCCTCTACCACAGAGGCGATGTGTGCATTTGGAACAATGACGACAACAGATGGCAGATGCTGTCGCCTTTCTTCTTGTTTTTGTTGATCGGCGCCTCGTAAAGCCTCCTCTCGCTCCGCACGGTCGTATTTCATCACTGCCTGCACAATGATTGGGCACCAGTAGGATCGAAGTTTCTCGTCATTCGTGAATTCCGCCTCCTCCGCTGCCATAATCCTCGCCACCACCCCAATGTTCTCCACATAGTTGCGAAGATCCTCGGCCGGGTCACGAGGAATAAAGCTACCCTCCTCCTCACACTTCGCAAGCCATTGCATCGTCTCCTCAAGAAGCATTACACACGAGGGGGACCATACTTCGTTGAGGTGCTGCGCCTCAGTACCCGACGTCTTTAGATCCTGCTGTAGCACCTGAGAAAGATTTAGACGGGCTGTAAACTCTTTACCAAAAAATTCTACAATCGTTGTGGCAACGGCATCTTCAAAACAGTCAATCACCACATGCAAAGATCCTCCACGCCTTTTAATTCCATTTTCCTCCCTCAAGTGCCGCAGTGTACTGCGGAGAAGTGACATACAAAGTTCTGTGATTGGTGATCTCAAATGTATATCGTTCAAAATTACACAAGCAACATTTATTAGTAAGGGGTCGCACAACAATTGGCGGACGAGCATCTCAGGTGTGGTGACTGCAATCAACGTTCCCTCCTCTACGTCGTAACGGGTTGGTGTACACACAGCCACCGTCTTCGATGTGGCATCCTCACCGCGCTCCTCACGGAGTCGCTCCACCGTGCGACAAGCGGAAAGACTTGTCAAGCAGACAACAATAACGCGCTTGCTCTTAAAAATTTCTGTCTCCGATATGATCTGTGGCATCTGCAGAGTCCGGCCACTGCCGGGAGGGGCTACAAGCGCCAATACTTGGCTATTGCGCAGTGCGTCAAGGACAGGTCCGCGACACTGATACACAGGCAAGCGCTGACGGTACGGCAACCACTTGCGTCGGTGAATAAGAATTTTCGTCATGGGCGTACGATCCACCCGCTTTGGATCAAATAATTTCATCGGGGCAAGTTTATGCACAGCACGCTCCCGTTCGGCTCCATCACTCATCGAAAGTGCAGCTGCGGCATCAATGAAGCCACCGCCTGCAAACGCCGCGTTCGGTGCTTCCGGCGGCGGGGCACTTTCATCAAGGCGTTTACCCCATCGCTCCACATCCGCCGTCGTGAGAGGCACATCCAATGGGAACGTGTACGCCTTGCGGGTTTCACAAGGACCCTGACGTAA
Source organism: Trypanosoma cruzi (assembly GCF_000209065.1). Lineage (NCBI taxonomy): Eukaryota > Euglenozoa > Kinetoplastea > Trypanosomatida > Trypanosomatidae > Trypanosoma > Trypanosoma cruzi. The sequence continues at coordinate 43,321 of NW_001849415.1, forward strand.
ACGCGCGACAACTTCCTCTATGTGCTTCTCGTGATGCTCAGGTGCCTCCGGCGCAAAAAGAAAAGAAGAGAAACGATCACCAGTAAGAAAAAGCGACATTGCGACAAACCAAACCCCTTTTTATTCCTCTACTTTTTGCTCTTAATCTGTGTGCGTTTGTTTTCCGCACTTAATTCCCTTTTGGTGTCGTCTTCGTCCCTCTGCGCCTCCGCCCCCTTCTTTTTTGTTTGTGAGTTTGTCTCCTTCCAGGGAGGGGTGTGTGCGGCGACTCAGCCAGAGCAGCAATCCCAGTTGCACTCTGCGCACACGTACGATTGAGTGCCTTCAATGAGACCCGCCCCCCTCCTCCAAAAAAAAAAAAAAAAATTACGACCGCTGGCCCTCCTCTTTTTCTCCTCTCCCGCTTATTTTTATGCCCTCCGTGCACTGCTGTTTTCCCCTGTCTCGCTCTAAAACAACCCGCGGTAGAAGTCGCACTCCCCTCGTCGGTCGAACGCCCTGTCAACTGCGCCGAAACCCCACACAAAAATCGTCTCCCCTTAATGCTCTTTGCGCTTCACTTTTATGTGCCACATGGCCGCACGCATTTATTGGGTCACGCATAGAAGCGGAGCAAATCAAATTTTTGTTGGTAAAGAAAAAAAAAAAAAAAAAGAAAAAGAAAAAGAAATGTCGCGGCACCCACTCTACAGACAGAAAGTCACCCACAGTAAATACCCATGCGGCTGCATGAAGCCGCAGAGGAAGAGCAGGGGGGTCATCGATATGAAAGATAAAACAACAACAACAACAACGGACAAACACAATGAATTGAAGTACGCGCCAGAAAGTAAAAAACAAAAACAAAACAGGTTGGTGGTCATCCAAGACATGGCATGCACTCATCCCCTCTTCTCACTATGCAGCACACTCGTTCATGTGAAGGACAAGGGCAGAGAAGACGCTATTGATAGAAATGAGTGAATAATTTTACGCGTAAAATAAGAACACCTCAAATAACAACAAAACAAAAACAAAAACCAGGGGAAGCGGTTGCACCGAAAAGTGCGGAAGGGAGAAGCTATCTAATTCATTTCCCTTCATCCTCTTCCCCCATCCCCTCTTCTTGATTCCACTCCCATCACTACAAGTCGGACCCAAGCGATCGCGTGCCCCGCAGCCGCCGCATCTCATCCTCCGTGACGGGGACGCGATTGCTCTGAAGGCTAAGCTCCACAAGTTTTTGCAACTTGTAGTGACGATAACAAAAGGCAAAGACGGCGATGGTGCCAACAAAGCCCAACACCGAGAGAACAATGGTACCCGGGCTTGCCGAGACAGTTGTGCCTAGGATGAATTGGATATCACGGAAGGTGTCCGCCGGAGTCTCTCTACTGCCCGTCATCCAGACAATAGGCTCAGTGGCTGTGTAACGAAACGGTGATGTTTGGTTGCTACTCCACATTCCAAGGTAAAGAGTACGATTTACCATTTGAATATCAACACCAAACGGCGCCAAGTCACGATTCCCCGCCTTGTCAATAGTAAACATCCCCGTAAAGCCATCTATTGAGGTGGACCGAACAAAAGGCATAATGTTAGCACTAAGGTTGAGACTCACCCCCGCATTCACGGCTCGATCAACGCTGTCAATAACTGTGTACGCGGCGTCAATTGCAAACGCCGCCCCATGACGAATGGTGGTGAGATTGCAATAAGTTTCTTCCGCGGCAAATCCGCCTTGCGACAAAATCCGCACCTGATTATTGTATAGACCACTATGTGCAGATTCATTGTTGATGGCTTCCAACCGTTGCGGCTCAACGTATGGAAATATACACAGGGAACTTTGGGCTTTCTCACGTTCCTCTGGGTGTGACGCGGCATATTGACAAAGCTCTTTCCCTAAAAAGAAGATGTATTTTTTCATATAACTTAACTCCGTAAAAAGTTCAAAGAACATATTGGCATCCTCACCGTAGAGTGGCAAAAGAACAATAACAATGCGTGAAATATCCTTCTTGTAAATGGCCTCCATGGCGTTCACGAGTTGTTCCTTGTCTATGCTTGCGATCATATGGGTACGCTCCAGGTGAATATTCCTCTGACGCATCGATTTTTGCATCGATTCCAGACGGGCATTCCCAAACTGGTCATTTAATCCCAAAATGAGCACCCGTTCCCACGCAAAGTAAGCGCACACGTCCCCAAAGACCAAATAATTAAATGAGTCTGTTGGTGTGGAGCGGGAAAAATACGGGTACGCCAAACGGTCCGCAAAGACTCCCTCTGCCGTATTGAAGTCAATTTGCGTGAGGGCAAATTGGTTCACCACCGGTGTAAGCGCCAACGCCACACGACCGCGTCCGGGCCCCAGAAGAACTGAACATGCACGCGCTACAGGGATCAATGAAACCAACCCCTCCACACCGCTCACTCCCGTATTAATCACCAGAGGAATGAAACTCGTTGCCCCGTGTATAGAGCTCGTCTTCTGATTATGACGAAGAAACACATACGCCATGGCGTTAAGAGATTCCGCTTCGGAACAGCTTCTCGCAGCAGCCAAGCATACTGTCACTGCACGCAGAGGCGACGGCAAAATGATGGCTCTTGTTGCTGTCGGGTTAAGGTTTGTGATGACGGGTTGGGATGTACTTGAATTCCAACTCCATGTAACAAGTGGATGGTCAGCCGTGTAAGTCTTAGAAAGCAGAGAATAGACAATCCCTTCGCGCTGTCCTGTTATCGCGTTAAAGGCAACAGTGCCCGTCAAGCCATCAAAGCGCACTGACCGGATGGATGCAGATGAGATGTTACCAGCCAGTGTCACGGCCTGCATTGCGTCAAATAGGTGACTCACAACATACGCACCGTAGTCGTCAAGCTGTTGGAGATCAAAATAGCCCTGCTTGACAAGATTCACTACGGATGTATACTGCGACACAAAAAGCGCACCCCAAAGCTTCACAAGTGGTTGAAAAGAGCCTTGTAAAAATGCAAGCACGTTGACTGCCTCGCGTGAGCCAAGTAAGAAGAGCTCATCCTGTTTTCCAAGACGTACAACAGCAGCACGAAGACGCATGAACTCGTCTTCCTTCACAAAACAAAGAACACCGGCCGGACGATATTCCAACACCTTACGGATGACATTGTCATCATCGTCAGAAGTACCACTAACTTTTATAAACACTTTCGTGACAACTGTTGGGGCCGAACGCGCAAAGGAGATTTGGCTATCCAAAACAGACTCCACCCCTGTCCCGTACGCATCACTGCTGAACACAACGGCAACGGAGTACCATGCTAGCTCAGAAGAGACAGTTTCTAACACACCACGCAAATTGACGATATCTTGCGGCACAACGCATACCGTGTTTGGATTGGTTTCAACATCACACAATTTAGGGTTTGATGTGTGTGCTGAGAGAATTGTGAGATCAGCAGTTTTTTCGTTCCGTCTTAAAGCATCAACAACACCAACCGAGATGTCGGCAGTTTCTACAAGAAACAAAACATCGATAAATTTCTCTTCATGAAAAAAAAGCTGTTCCAATTGTCCCAGGGCGGAGAGTAAACTACCATTTGAATCAAGAATGAAGGGCCTTTGAGAAAACATCTTGGAAATATCCACACTGGAGTTAATGTACTTATCGATAGCTGCCTGCAGTGAAGTATTCGTCATTTTTGTCTGGCGAAGGTCGAGAAGAATGGCGGAGCGGAGAGGCCCCTGTTGGCTATTGACAAACCCTGCCAGCACAAGCAGGCACACCACGGCCGCAGCGATGGACCAACGTGAGTGAAGCGGCATTGGCAACAACTGGAGAGTTCCTTCCGTACGGCTTGCTTTCAACAATAAATACCTCTTGACAGATTCTCTACAACAACAACAACAACAACCAAAGAAAAAACACACAACACCGTCTTTTTCTTCCTTTTTTCCTTTTTTCTCCCCTTTTTGTTTGTGGATGTCTTCTTCAACCTCTGCCAAAAGGAGCTGCCTGCCTACGGTGCAGCACGTCTTGTTCGTCCCAAATAATGATTTTCCTAACGGAGCCCACGTCTGTTTTTAAAATGCGCCTCTTAGACGGGCTTCACGCGGTCTTTTATTTTTTGCTTTTTTCCCTTTCCATGAGAGGATGATGTTGCAGCAACGGGCCAAGGGCAAAAAAAAAAAAAAAAGAAAAAAAAAAAAAAACAAGAAAAGAAAAGGCAGAAGGGCAGGATCAGGTGGCTGCACAACACGGAGAGTCACTTTAAACACATGAGGGGCGGCATTGCACCGGCGATGCATGGAAGCTCCTTAAAAGGGAGTCACACGCTCTCTTCCTTCTAATTTCTAGAAAGAGCGTGCAGTTTGCAACACAAGCGGTCATAAAAGTGAGGAAAATAATAATAATAATAATTATAAAGAGCAAAACCCGGGCTACTTCCCCTCTATAGCGCCAAGCGCAAACTGCGACTGTTTCATTTATTCACGCTGTGTGTCAAAAAACAACAACAGCAAAAAAAAAAAAAAAATGGTGGAGAGAAGAGTAAAAAATGACTGCACTGAAGTGCAGGTCTGATATTCTCTGAGAAAATAAAAGCCATGAGCGAGAAATGATCATACTTCTATCAAAGTCAACAACGACAACGAGGAGTCATTGTGTGTGAGTGCCTTTGGGGGTTGCCCCACCTGTAGGAGGGAAAAAGGAGCAAACAATGGTGTACACCACATCAATAAACATTCTCCTCCCTTTCCTTCTCTCTCGCTATCATGTACGCTCTCATTTGAAGACTTCTCCACCTCTCTCTATTTTTTTATTTTTATTTTTATTTTTTGCTTGGAGACACCATTCCCTTACCAGAAATCCGTATATACGTTCATTGTTGTCCTGTGAATGTCCCATGCAGTCTGTTTCTTCCTCCGGTTTTTTTTTTTCTTTTCTTTTTTTTTTTAAATTTGCCTTTCTTTTGGCTTCACTTTTTTTTTTGTTTTCTTCTTTTTTTTTTATGTCGCGGTTTGTCTGGAGTCCATATAAAACAGGGCTCTTCCTAATCCCATTTTTCTCTATTTTTTTTTTTGTTTTTCCCTTCCCCTTTTCTCTAATATTGCGTCTTTCTTCCACTCTCTGAATATGTGCTAGACACAAATAAATATACGCACCTCTCTGTTCGGATTTAAGGGCCAATATATACAATGTAGTATATATTGCATATAATATACTTTCTAGAGAAACTACAGACGTTCCCCACGTAACTTCAATGCCAGCTGAATGTCCTTTGGGTACACCGTGACGCGGTTGGCGTGCAATGTGCAGAGATTGGCATCAGCGAGAACGGAGGTGACATACAGCTCGGTGGATTCCTGCAGAGCCTCCACGCAGGTAGCGCTCATACGAAATGAGTCCTTTAAGTTCGACACAATCTCTCGCACGAGGCGGCGGAATGGCGCTTTCGCGATGAGAAACTCTGTTGAGCTCTGGTACCGGCGTACTTCGCGCAGCACGACAGTCCCTGGGCGCCATCGGTGCTTCTTCCTTGTGCCGGCGCTGGCCGACTCCTTCTTAGCAACGATGCGACCCTCCGTATGAATCTTGCGCGATGCGAGATTCTTGCGGGGCTTCGGCAACTTTGACGCCGACGAAAAGGCCGAATGCTTCTCCACCGAGGCCACTTTCTTCAGAGATCCCATCGGTTTTGGGTTGTTTTCGTCCTTGTTGGTCTCTTTCCTTGTCTTTTTCTTTTTTTTTCTTTCCGCTTCTTGTATGTATTTCTCTCCTTTTTTTTTTTTTTTTTTTTTGGAGGGGACAACACGGTCTTCTGTGGGTATCAGTGATCCGTGAGGCAAAATAATTTGTCTCTGATGAGGGCCCTCCGCTCCACTATTTCACGTGGTTGCTGTCTGTGCCGCTGCTTTTACCGTGGGAGGCGCTTATCCCACCGCATGCAAGTACACACAAAATTAAATAAAAAAGAAAAGGTAAAAAACAAACAAACGACAACAACATATGAACATTCAACAATGTAAGGAATGAAATTGAGCCAATGAGACGTTCAACGCACAGAATGGTTGGGACCATCTTCGCTTCATGCCCACGCGTTTATACCAATAAACCCCACCCGACAAAACGGCAAAAAGGAACCAACTTTGGGCGTTGCCAAACAAAGCAGCAGCAGCAGCACGCCATCACCGCCGCCGATGCCACTTTTCCGCGGCTTTTGCGCCCACTCCTCTCGTTTTTGAATGGCTCCCCATTTTACACCGTTTTTCTTCCATCTTCTCTTTGCCATTCCCCCCCCCCCCCCCCATCGACAGTCGTCCGATGCCTCATCTATGAAAAAGCGGACGGAAAGAAAAAACAAAAGCGACAGGACGCCGCGACTCTCCTCGCTTTTTTAATTTTTGGGCTCTTTTTTTTTTCCCCCCTCCCCGCCTTCGTTCTTTGGATCTTTTGGTTCCCCCACACAGGCCCTCTCTGCGCTTCTTTTCAGAGCAGCATGCAAAGACGCGAAGCGCTTTGCCAAATGGAACCGCCTTCCTCTCTTTAAGCGCCTCTTTTCGTGGTCGCAGCCTAATTTTCAATGCAATTTGGAAGACAAATATCCCACAACACACAAAAAAGAAAGAGAGTGAGAATGAGAGGGTACGCTGAACACTGGTGAACAGGCCCTCTTCCTTCTCCCTCCCTCCCCCACCCACATGTCCACATATATATATATATATATATAGACACAATGTGCTCTATGGACTCCAGTTTCATTTGTTCATACACGCTTCGAGAGTGTCTCCCTCAGTTTCATTTTCTTTCGTGTTATTTTTATTTTCCTCTATTATTTTAAATTAATATGCAAACGCCCTAACCTAATTATGATCGTGCTGAGTCACGTCTCCTTGGTCGTGTCGCTGCCGCTCAAGTAAAAGGACGAGGTACTGCTCCACCTTTGTCAGGTTGCCCGGCTTCCACTCCACACCAAGGTTGTTCATCGTTGAGGTGAGCCAGTGCCTAACCAACTCCTGCAAGTGTGGGGTGAGGCCAGTTACTCCAACCTCATATAGGCTCACAGAATGCTTGGTTGAGGAGAATGCTGCAACAGTGCCGTACGTGCATGATGGACTCTCTGCGGCGATGGCTGCATAGTGATGGGGTGGCATAGAGAAATCATGTAATGTAAGGTCCAGGTGGATGTGTAAAAAAGGCATCTGATCAATTATTGATTGAGACAGCGACGCCGTGTTTGCACTGCACTGCTGCACGTCAACATCATCGTCATCTGACATCTGCCGCCGTCCCGCATCTTGCAAAATCCACGAAGGAAGAACTGCCGTGACAGAACGTGTAAATACACGACGTTTGGTTCGGTAGAAAGCAACTACAAACAATTCTTGGAGATCAAAATCACTCCAAAGAGCGCTGGCGACGTTGTTGTAGTCTTTCATCGTTTTCAAGAACGTCGTTGGGTCCCGTAACAGAAGTCGGGCTATGTCACCCGAGATTTCCCCTCGAAGTGTGGTGGCATTTTGGGACCCATTCACGACGTTCTGATCCTTCTTCAGGGAGAGAATGAAGGCAGCGCCCTGATTGATGCATCGCAATTCCACAACACAGTGATTTTGCCTCAAGGTTCCTTCCACCGCGTCATCAAAGTAGTAGTTTTCCTGGTACTCTTCATGATCCTCAGCTTGCTGCAGGCTTCCCCCACCATTAGGGTTCACGTCTTCCCGCAAGGAGAATTGGGACCAATGCCGGAGTGACTGCGAGACGGAATCCCTCACGTTATGCGATGAAATCGGCAACTCCCCTCGGCCAGCAAAATACTCGCTGACAGCGCTGGCCTGCGACATCAAGTACTTCGACCCCTGAGACATTCCGGAAGGCAATGGAATGACGGCGGCGGTCTGACAGTCATTTTCTAACCACCTGAGAACTTCATTGTAGCCTTCAGCGCCCGTGATACAGAGGTGTACCCCAGTGATATCCAGAGAAGGAGCTCTTAATCCTTCCGAGTACTTCATAAACCGTGAGGACTTGCTTTCCAAACTCCTACTGTACTTAATGTGGTGTAGTTGTAGGAAGTGCTCCAGCTCCTCGCGAACGTCATTAACCGGATCCGTAATTTCCGTCACTTCAATTTCATATTTTTTTCCGAAAGGAAAGTCTGTCTCATCTAAACGAACGCTTGCACCCTGCAGGAGACTCTTTTCTCTTAGGGCGTGTTCGTGTGTTCCCGTCTCATTCCCATAACTGTCCGGCGAGACGTAATGGTACACCCTGCGGTGTGAACTTAGAGATCCCACCATTTCAATGGGCTCCGCTGCGCCCGACATGTTTTCAAGGGACTCCAGCTTTTGAATCATGCAATTGATGGGGGCGTTTGAGTCCTCCCTCGCGTGGGAGCAATGTCGCCTCAGCACCTCCATGAGGTCCACACCACTGAGAATCTCGTCCTTGACCGCCTCCGGTAGTTTGTGTACATGGCTGGCAAAATACATCTGGTCTCCTCTCTCCACCCTGTTATTATTCTTCAACGCCAGAGAAGAAAGTTTCTGCGTCGCCGTCTCCCCCGCAGCTACCGGTACTCGAAGCCTCAGCACATCACTGTTCTGCTTCAGAAGTCGCGAGGGAAAATCAAAAAAGTAATCCACGTAAATTTCTTCGCCCTGCAGACGCAAAGATGGGAGCTGCGCCAATCGCTGGAAGTTGTCCCTGTCTTCGAGAAGGAGTTTAATACCCACCTGAATTCCATTTGCCTCCCCCATTCCCAAGGCCTTTTGCCTCACCTGAAACCACCACAATTTAAGAAAAAAAAAAAAAAAAGGATACTAACAAGCCGCTACCGCCACAATAAAACCAAAAAGAGAGAGAGAGAAAATCATGAAGCCGATATCCCATTAACAGGTAGTTTCCCACATGACGTTTCCCAACCAAAAAAGGCAGCAGCGGGTATGTGCACAACACAAGTAACCAAAAACATAAAAAGTAACACACCCTAATACGTGTGCATAAATGGTTTTTTTTTTTTTTAATACGCCTCAACCTTTTCACTTTTCGTCCACTGACTCTGCCACCTCCACCATAAGAAGCGTGTCGTCGCTGTAGTCTATTTCCATCAGTGCACGCACACCGAGAAGAGCTGCCAAAGCAAACACAAAAAAGCTCACGACACCTATCAGATAACACTGCGAAGAAGGGCTCATTGGTGCAAGAACATCGGGCGCAACGGGGCGTTCTTGGACGTTCTTTTGGCCCTCCGTCTCCAGCGCCATCGTCGCGACGACGGCCATCGTAAATAAAACAAAACGAGAAAAAAATGTCTGCATATATATATATATATATATATATATATATATATATATATATATATATTCTCACTCTTCGGACAAGCTACTCCCCCTTTTTACAATTTTCTTTTCCTTTTTCTTCTCCCTCCCCTAACCCTGCTTCTCTCTGTGGGTGCGTCTCCTGTTCCCTCACGCTCTACCCGTACCCCGTGTGTATCCTTGTCAGATTGTTGCGTGTCCACGCACCCTGCAACTCACAGAGCGGAGCTGCACCTTCCTACACCGCGCGGATTCTCCCCTCACGGCCACAACACACGCAAATAAATGCGAAAAAGCAAAACAGCAGATAAAAACGGAGAAAAAAAAGGAGGGGGGTTGCGATTCAGAGCGTGCAGGCATTCGGGGAAAGGGAGAATATATAAAGGACGGATGCAATACCATCCCTTGCGTGTGGGGTTGGTGGGCCATCGGAGGCATCCCTGCCAATTGCACACAAAGCTCTAGGGAGAAAATAGAATCACCAGAAGAACAACACAAATAATAACAGCAAAAAAAAAGAAGCAAACAAACAAACAAACAAAACAAACAAACAAACAAAAACAACAACCAAAAGAGGGCGGTGTGCTTGTGTGTGTGGGGCGTAAGGGGGTGGGGGGTGGGTAAATAAATAATACACTGATCATAATCACCAAGTCCCTTCTCCAGTTTTTTTGCCCCATTGCTCCGCATTTCTCCGTATGGCTCTAATTTCAGGGCATGCGTGCTGGAGAGAGAGAAGAAGGTGAAAGGGCTC
>NW_001849415.1:53457-54959 GCF_000209065.1 Trypanosoma cruzi
CAATAAACTCACACGCATTCATGCATGCATCGAGGGGAGGAGAAGAAGACACACACACACACACACAGAGAGAGAGAGAGAAATAGAAAGAGAGTAAGTACGTGGAAGCCAAATGAAATTAAATAGACCCCTCCTTTCCACGCGCTTCCATTTCCGTCCTTTATTCCTAATTCGTTCATTAACTTTCTTTTTTCTTTTTCTTCTTATTCCCTAATTCGTTGCTGCATACAATACCATCCCATCCCATCCTTCTCCTGCTTGCACGTAAGAAACAACAACCTCCGAATTAACGTAATGACAGAGAGGAAGACATGCGGGGTCAACCCCCCTTTTGCGTCCTACAAAATAATCCCCTCCCCCTCCCCCTCTCCGCAAAAATACTACTAACACTCTCGTTTTTTTTTTTGTTTTTTTGGTTTGTTTCTTTAATGCATGTAGAAAACACTCTTCCCGCATCACGTGTGTTTCCGTTGTTTCGCACAAACATTGTACTCCGACCCCCCCCACAACCCCCGCACACACAAACACAATTGATAATAAGCAAGAATTAATGTAAGATTGATGCACGCATGTGTACAAAAAGAAGAAAACATTTGACTCCCAAAGAAAACGGCGTGGAAGAAAAAGACAGTAATATAAACAAAAACAACAACAACCAAAAAGAGAGCAAAAAACAAAATTCACCAACAACCGCATCATCTTATAAAGAGAAAGAAGGAAGCGCCACACATGGGAGTAAAAAGCCCATGTATCCGCCTCCCATTCTTACATAAACACACACACACACACACACGCAGAGAGAGAGCGAGAGGGATAGAGAGATAGGTGGGTAGATAGATCAAGAACAACTCCCGTCCCCGTATTCAATTCCTCCCTTTCATTCTCTAGTCGGTATGCAGTTCACATGTGTCAGCCACGCCTCCTGCTCGCCCTGCATGTCGGCGTGCTGCAGCCCCCACCTCACCGCCTTCTCTTTGCAATACATTCATTCCACCACGGAATCAGCCCAGCGCAGATAACCCAGACGAGAAAAACGTCTTTTTTCAAATAAACAATTGGAAAAAAAAAAAAAAAAAAAAAAAAGAAAAGAAAAGAAAAGAAAAGAAAAAGAAAAAAAAAAAAAAAAATGACAAGGAGAAGCAATAATTAAAAAAAAAAAAAAAAATATGAAAAGAAAAGAAGAGCCACGGCGCAAAGACAACGCGTTCTGAGAAAAAACAGCAAAAAATGCATTACATTTTTTTTTTGGGGTTCTGTACATCTGCCACTCAATGCCGTTTCCAAATTGGCGTAAATAAAGAGGTGCCAAAAGCGGGCTTTGGCCTGCCGTCTCTGCCCCCGCCAAAGGTGGTTGAGTGAGTAAATGGGTTCTTTTTTCTCTCTTTTCTTTCCAAGGAAATAACTCGCTCTCGCCAGCAGTCAGAAGCAAAAATAGACAAACAATTATATTATAAAGAGAAGGTTTAGTTTATTTTATTTCACTTCTTTTTTTTTTTTTTTTT
>NW_001849415.1:55059-72686 GCF_000209065.1 Trypanosoma cruzi
CCCCCCCCCCCTCCCCCCGCCTCTTCCTCTTCCTCTCATAAAACAACAACAATAAAACAAAAAAGAAAGCAGCAGTTCCTCTCAAAAAGTTTGCGGAGAAGTAAAGGTACAATCAGGGGTGTTTTCCTCCTTTTTTATTGAAATACGCCAATTTAATATTTTGCCTTCCGTAAACAACAACAACAAACAAAAACAAAAACAAAAAAAAACTCCTACCGCAGGTAAAGAAACACGTACAAAATGCACACTCACACAAATAAAATGGAAAAGAAGAAAGAAGAAAACAAAAACAAAAACAAAAAAAAAAAAAAAAAAAGGCCGAATAGGCAAGAAATGAGACTTTATCACATACAACTCCCTTCCCTTAATTCATCACAAGATAGACACATACACGCACGCATGTCCAACACAGTCATCACCGAATAAAGACCCTCCCCTCCCCAAATCACCTCCAAAATCACATGAAAAGACCACGGGTACCTGATAAATTACACCTTATTTACGCTATGCACCTTTTTTTTTTTTTTGGTACGTTTAGGCACCCTTCTTTTTTTCTTCTTTTTTTTTAAATTCACCAGTCAAAAGTGCCTTCACCTCTTCCTTTCTTTTTTTTTTTTTCTTTTTTCTTTTTACCGCTAACACACATGTAGCTTGAATTTTATTTTAATAATTATCGGTATTTTGTGAGCTTTTGTTTCTTGTCAAAATTTCCTCCCGGTTTCCCGCCAATGCTATTGCTTCATGCCTACAGAAATATATAAAAATATATATATTTATATTTGCACGCATCGAAAGCAAACAAAGAAGAAAACAATTCAAGTAACGTGTGGAATTATAAATTCCCATGCGCACATAAAAAGGGTTTAATCACTGGTAGAGGGTGTAGTGTTCTTTTTCAGGGCCGTAGCATGGGGCGACGCGTTAAGCGAGAAAAAAGAAGGCGCTACAAGACTCAAAGTGATTGGTCGAGTTGTTTCAAAATCCAATGCTTTCATGAGGGCTTTCACTTCAGAAGCCACCTCACGGGAAATGGTGAATTTCTCTTCGGTGAGGGGTTTGCCATCAGATGAGGACGATGTCGACTCCTCCAGATTGTTGAACCATGCCGTTGAAAGCGGAAGCAACTGGGGGAAAGCCATAATGCCATCTAGTAGCCGACGGCGATTCGGCTCCATTCCGACCCCTTCTTCCTGTAGGTTACTAAGGACATCTTGCAGTTCATTCAGTTGCTCTTTCAATGTCAATAAGTCTTCTTCCTGCTGTACCTCCGCAGACACGGTAACTTCCCTGGTGTCTGAAGAACTGACAGAGTTGCTGACAACTTCATCGCCACTGACGGCTTTGCTGCCACGAAGTGCAGATCTAGCTTCAGTGATACGCTCTAACAATACTACGATCACTTGCACAAGAAGACTGACACATTGACGATGTTGCAAACAAGAATGACTCCTATTTTCTCTCCATAAGGCTAACGATAAATCCTGCTGTTGACGTCCCTCAGCATGTTTTTCTTGTACCTGAGTCGAAAAATTGCTCTCCATGCTAAGCTGACGGGTATGGAGATCGTCAATTGCTTTTTGCCTCGCGTCACTTCTCTCACTCCCCCGTTCGCCTTGACTATCTTCAGTTGTTCGCATATTTCCACCCTTCTCCCTGGAAGAATTAGAGGAATGAAGGTTGTTCCGACGATATTTTCCTTGTGTGCCATTTTGATTGTTCGGGGCATAGTAATAAGATGCCTGACCGTGCATACCCCTACCATTGGGCGCATTGTAACAAGGTGGCTCCATTGACATACCCAGTGACACATTTGGATTAGGGTTCTTCTTCTCTTGCATCGACCACGGAATAGGGGGCTGTGATTGTGGCAAAGGTGGAGGTGGAATAGAATGCATTGGTGGCGCCGCAAAACCATGCATTTGGTGTCCCTCAAAATATGCTCCCTCGGCAGACATTCCAGGTGCAGGGACGTGATGGGATGTTGGCGGCATCATCATTGGCGCTGGCGGAAAAGCACCTCTGCCACAGTAGTAGTCATAAGATTTTCCATCCACCACTCCATTTGAACCTGCTGAGGAAATTTCATAGGGTGGTGGCAGGATGGAGTTAGGCAAAAACATATGGTTTTTATTGGAGTTAAACACACCATTCCCCTGAGAGACCGTATTTGCTCCTCCGTTAAACATTCCGTCATTGATAAAGTTGCTCTCATATAAGGGACTTCCCTTCAAACTGTCAAGGTACGATGGCGGCATAGGTAATTTCGGTGAATTTCTTGAGTTCTGTTTTGGCAGCCCGCTGCATCGTGGTGAATGGTGCGGCGATGATGCGGCAGTGCTGTTTTCCTCACTTTGTCCCTTACGCCCAGAAGTCGCAGATGAACCGGAGACACCAATTCCTGATGCTGCCTGTTTGGCCTTCTCATTTTCCTTCTTGATGCTCAAACAGGCTGCCCTGCTCGCAGCCTCCGGAGGAAGTGGCTTGTTTTTTGGGTACATTTCTCTCTCCCTTGGTCCCTCGGTATTCGGCACAAGTTCAGTATAAAATTATCGTTTCCTAACGCAAAAGCTACAATTCTGTCCCTACGTTCCTTTTAGCCTCTATTATATATGTGGTTAGATAGGAATAACTACAGAATAACGACACCGATAAAACCAAATGACAGTTTCACCTTTTCCTTGTAAACCTTTATTTACCTCTAATTTTTGCTCTCCTTCTCCCTTTGTTACTGAAAGAACTGAAGAATGACACGAGAAATCTCTTGTTTTTTATTCCCTCTTGTGGTCTCTCTCTCTACCTCTCTCTATCTCTCGATTTCTCTGTGTCTTTCCTCTTTTGTTTGCTAATTTGTCCGTGGATGTAGGGATTCACCAGCAAATTCCACTGCTCTCGTTGGCGTTGCAAACAAAGACCGTCAAACAAAACAACAAAAAGAACAAAAAAGAAAAAACACCATGCGACGCACCTTCACGCTCTTATGCACACACCGATCCTCCTCACAAATTGACCGCATGCAGCCACGCAAAACTGCAGAAGAAATCTACTCGGCACTTTGCGGCCCAAACAAAACAACACACACAAAAGAAAATTTTTTTTACCAACACCTCGCCCACTCCTTTTATTTTTACTTTTCGTCCGCTTCCGCCTGCACGAGACACGGGTTGAAGAAGCGCCCCAACCGCATGGCGACGCATCCGTGAGGCGCAATGACTCCCTGCTCGTTCAAAAGGATTTTGAAAGCAACGCGGGGCCAAAACCAGCAACCGCCGGGAAAGGCCAGGCTCACGAATGTTCGAGGGGATTCCCTCAGCCCAAAGCCAACGCGCGCCGGCGCACCGCCTCCAGGAAAAACAAATGTGCCGTCAGGTGAGTGCAGAAAACCGCCGTGGCACAAAATAATCTGGCGGCGGCCACCTCCACCTCAGCCACCATCTGTCCCCGCAAGAAAGGCATGCGGCGCAAATACAAAGCAGGCACCGCGCTCAACACCCCCAAATCGCGAAGAGTGACCAAACGACACGCCAATAAAAGTGTGCGTTGCAGCCCCCTGACCCGCAGTCGCCGATGGTGGCTCGGCAACCCCGGGCACGTTCGGCAACCCTCCTCTCCAACACCAGTGCCTCCGTGCGGGTGACCGCGACGCGGCAAAAAACAAACCTTCCCGCCTCTGTGGGTGCGCTCAGTCAAAAACGACTGCGCGCAAATCCAAGCAAAAGGATGCCCCCGTGCGCGCCCATTGCCGCCAAGCAGCCCCAAGATGCTTATTGCCCAAATAACCCGCACAGCTGGCCACCTGAAAATCGTGCTCGCTGCTCCTTCCCGGTCAGCGGCTGGGCAAAATTTGCCAACGCGCCCGCCTCGTCCATAGTCCTGTGCAAACATGAACGCGGCCCCATCATGAAATTGCTTTGGCGTGTCACCCAAATGTTATCATGCGCAGGGCGTCTCTGAAGTTCAACACTGCCGAAGACGACGCATTAAGGCCACCCTACCCATCCCATAAGAATCGCGAGCGCCTCCTGAACATGTGCAAAATTTTTCTCCAGTTACCGGTCCCCTGTGCAGCAGCGACTCCAGAGCCTGCAAGCCCCACTCTGGGAACAAGGGACCCATTTGACCGCGTCGTGAATGCGGAGCCCTGGGCAAGTGGAGTAACGCATGCATTCGGGGGCTCACGGTCACCACCATCGTCCCCGCCGCCGTTGCAAAAACGAGGATGCTAGGAGCTTCCCACGGGACAGGGCGACGCTTGGACACCAGGGAGTTGCCACCCCGCGGTTGGGAGGTGAACTCGGGCGGCGCTGGCTTCTCCAAGCCTCTCCCTCGTCAACAACCGCGTCTCCTTTTCCCGAAATTCCTGCACGTCTCTCGGAGAGCTCTTCCACAAGGGTCGCACGAAGTCCCTCTTCTCCTGGGCCGCCAGCTTCGCATTGAAGAGAGCGCAAGGATGCTGGTGATCCCCGGTGGCCTGGGCATATTCGTGCCGAAAATTCAAGTTTTTGGTGGTTAGCATGCCCTGCCCCCGTCCAATTGCCCTCGCCGCGTTCATGCGTGGTGAGAGATGACTCGCCAAAAACTGTGGCCAGCCCGGAGTGTGCATGGCCGCCGCGTCCCGCACACCGCAAGATCCCACCAAGACGTCCAGCCAGCACGGTCCGATGGGATGAGACCGGCCACGGCAATCAAAGCCGAAGACTCACGTTGGGTCACGCTACCGCCGGATAATTGCCTGAAGATGATCACTCGGATGGAACCACGTCGGCCGAATCGCTCCAGAAAACGTCAGCCAGGGCCTGCCCGCTCGCCGAATATGCAGGGAAGGGCCGCCATCCTTCAAAACAAAAACAACAAACACCCGCCGCCCTGCCCTCGAAAAAAAATTCAATCAATAGATTGAAAAAAAGAAGGTTTATATATGAGTCTCCCACTCATTTATTTGGCACCATCTGGTCCCGCACTCCTTCCACAAGCCTCGTGCAACGAAATGCGCCGCTCTTTCCACATCAACCGCCAAAAAGGCCAAGTGAAGAAAAAACAGACTTTCAAAACAAACAAATACTCAAATACCCAAAAACTCTCTTCACGGTGCACCGACCCAAAAGTGGAATGCAACAGCGAGTTAGTGGGAAAATATATGCTCGCAACGGCCTCTTGTGCCATCGCTTTGCCCACAGCCGCTACATTCAACGCAGTAAGCAGACAGAGTCCCCGCCTTTATCGCGACGACCAACAGATGCAGGGCGTAGTTATTTCTTATGATATTTCATTCACATGAGTTTTCTTCTCTTAAGCCATGTCAATTGTAGAGCGTCTTCACCGGCGGTACGGCGCGGCCGTCGCACTGATGGCAGTGGCAGCGGTGGTAATGGGCAAAAATCCCTGACCACAGAAGCCCATACACACCAGCGCACGCAGACACACAGGTACCAATAGGCATTTTCAAAAAGCTGATATATACAATTAAATACAATGAGTGGAGGACTGGCGGCACCGTCCACGGACAGCGGCCAGAATCGCCACTATGACTGCAGATGATCCCCCTCAGTAGCCTGGTCACCAGACCCCATTCCGATCGTATCATTCCCGTCTTGGAGAGAGTCCGGTGTCTCCCGCTCATCCAGCCTTGCCCGAGTGAAGCGCGAAAACCGCCAGTGTACAAACACGGCGGCAAGTGTGGCGACCACGTTCACAGCCAGTAAAATAAGCATCTGGCTTCGCACACAACTGGGGTAGTTGCATGAGGGGAACTCACCGCGCCTGCGCGCCTCCGCATCGTACAACTCTCCGAACATGAAGCGATTCAGCGCAATAGACGCAACGGCACCGGACGTGAAACAAAAGTTATAATGCTTGCCAATATCCTCAGAGTACATCATCCGTAAAGCAATCACGCTCATACCCCAGCCAACTCCGTTGCCCATGGCTCCAAGCAAAAACGGCGGCAGCAGCGCACTCCCCGGTAGCACGGCAAAGAAGAGGGAAGCCGCCACCAACAGCAGGGGACCAATGGGAAGCGCAATGGTCGTCATTGTCTTTGTCTTTTCCTCACGCTGCAACGCGAACAACTTCATATCGAGATACCCCACGGCCATGCGTCCAACAGCACTGCCCACAGAAATGATGGCGACGTACAGCGTCAGCGTTCGGGTGTCAAAATTGCCGTTGTTCTTGCTGCGATAGATCTGAGCAGCGTTCATCTGCATCACCGGGGCGGTACCAAACGTGCCGAAGCAAGCGAGCCACACCGCCCACAACTCAACGGTGAGTAGGTGGGACCAGAAGGAACCACTGTACTGCGGCGCTGGCACGGCCACCTCATTCGCGCCAAGGTTGTTGCCGTCAGTCACAGCAGACTCGGATGCGGTTTCGTTTGTCCTCTCATGCATCGGCTCCGTGGTCGTCTTCCCGATCCCGATGCCCTCCATATGCGTGGAACACACGGGCGTGTAGCGGCCCAAGAACTGGAACGGCATCGCAATTACGGAAAAAGATGCCATCAACAGTACCGCTACGATCGAGATCGCCAAGTAGCCCGCGCGGGAAGTATTCACGTACGCCGTGGTGATCGACTGTGTGGTGGAAAAGATCAGCGTAACAACGACAATTGCAAAACCGATCCGCAGACGCCGCGTGGGGGCATGCTGGCTCATGTACAGGTCAAGCGTTTTTTCCCGCTCCGCGGCCTCCTCACTGCTCAGACGCTTTTTTCTCCACGAGCACGGAAAGTACATCGGCAACCGCGTGAAGCACGCGCCGATGAGAGAGCACAGCAGAATCTGTCCCCCAACAAAGTACGCGTAGCCGGAGTAGTTGTTCTCCTCAGGTTGTTCAGAGTTCGCCGCCTTAAACCAGCCGTTGAAATACGCCATCAGCACTGCGGTTCCAAGTCCACTGAACGTCTTCACGATCAGTACAACATAGCCGCGCTCCAAGGGAATCTGCAGCATCAGCGACATGACAGAAGAAACATCCATCATCGGAAGGCCAAGGGAGGTAATTCCCTGGTAAAGAGCAAAGAGCGCCACGCTCGAGTTGCTAATTGTACCGTCAAATGTCATCCCAAACAGAACAAAGCCCAGGCATCCAAAGAGACCCCCAACCGGAAGCAGGACTGTGGGACCCACGTAGTCAAACAGCACTCCGGCATGGAAACCGAAGTAGCCCACGCAATCTCCGACTGTGCCGATTGTCGTGATGTCGCTTTGCGAATACCCGTACTTATTCCTCAGATGATCCGTAAAGATGCTGAAACCGTAATTGGACGAAGTGCCAAGCGCGAGATAGACGCCAGCCATCAGCATCCGCATGCGGAACAGATTATCTACCAATTGTACCATTGCTTCTTACCTTGGTGTCATACAAAAAGCAAGGAGGGTATACAATCGGAAGAGCCAAAAAAGAAACCGCACACGCCACTGAAAACAGAAATTGTGTGCCGTCATGCTGTAAGGGCTAACCATGACCGCTTCTCGTGCAACGGAGCACACGCATTTGTCACTGAGTGTTAGGGGAAAACGGACACATCTCTTTTCACGCCGATACAATCACTGAGGCTCGAACATGTCGGACGACCTCCCCGTGGCTGGGTGCCGCACCGCGTGTCCAAATCGTCACATTTTAAATTTTTGCGCTCCATCCTCAGCAAGCAAGAGAAGGAATGAAGACTCGCACACACAATTACAGCAAGCAAACAAACAAAATTGATCACAAAAACGCACAAACATCGTTCATAAAAGTAAAGCAAAGATATCCTTTGGCAAAACACACATCCACTTAGGCTATAACCCTCGTGGAGGCCTTGCCCCTTCTTCCCACAAGGAGAAAAGACAACAGAATATCACAGTTGGGCTCAGTGTGCCCAGCATCCCAGCAAGAACGAGAACCGTTCAACGCCAAAATACCAGCAGACACAATGGTTCAGGTCCCAATCTACACCAGCCGGGCTCTTTGTGAGCCCACGCCGTGGGTGCCTTTCGTGTCCCGCGAAAAACGCGGCGGCGTCTCCGTTCTCCCTCCTCAGGCCGTCATTGGAAGCAAAGACGTTGCCACGTGATGGGCGACCGCGCGTGTGAAGAGAAAAAGTAAATGCCAAAAAAAAAAAAAAAAACGGTGCCGAATCGCACTCCCGCGTGCAGAGGCGCGCAATTCCGCACCGCCCCTTCACAAGGCGGCGCCCCGCAACAAGACATTGTCCACACACACACATCCATGCTTTGCGGCAAACGCTCCGCAAACGCCAATGAGGCAAGATGAACCTTCTGGCCCCGCACAGAAGAGGCGTGTGACGCAAATACAAAGCAGTCACCGCGCTCAACACCCCCAAGTCGCGAAGAGTGACCAAACGACACGCCAATAAAAGTGTGCGTTGCAGCCCCCTGACCCGCAGTCGCCGATGGTGGCTCGGCAACCCCGGGCACGTTCGGCAACCCTCCTCTCCAACACCAGTGCCTCCGTGCGGGTGACCGCGACGCGGCAAAAAACAAACCGTCCCGCCTCTGTGGGTGCGCTCAGTCAAAAACGACTGCGCGCAAATCCAAGCAAAAGGATGCCCCCGTGCGCGCCCATTGCCGCCAAGCAGCCCCAAGATGCTTATTGCCCAAATAACCCGCACAGCTGGCCACCTGAAAATCGTGCTCGCTGCTCCTTCCCGGTCAGCGGCTGGGCAAAATTTGCCAACGCGCCCGCCTCGTCCATAGTCCTGTGCAAACATGAACGCGGCCCCATCATGAAATTGCTTTGGCGTGTCACCCAAATGTTATCATGCGCAGGGCGTCTCTGAAGTTCAACACTGCCGAAGACGACGCATTAAGGCCACCCTACCCATCCCATAAGACTCGCGAGCGCCTCCTGAACATGTGCAAAAATTTTCTCCAGTTACCGGTCCCCTGTGCAGCAGCGACTCCAGAGCCTGCAAGCCCCACTCTGGGAACAAGGGACCCATTTGACTGCGTCGTGAATGCGGAGCCCTGGGCAAGTGGAGTAACGCATGCATTCGGGGGCTCACGGTCACCACCATCGTCCCCGCCGCCGTTGCAAAAACGAGGATGCTAGGAGCTTCCCACGGGACAGGGCGACGCTTGGACACCAGGGAGTTGCCACCCCGCGGTTGGGAGGTGAACTCGGGCGGCGCTGGCTTCTCCAAGCCTCTCCCTCGTCAACAACCGCGTCTCCTTTTCCCGAAATTCCTGCACGTCTCTCGGAGAGCTCTTCCACAAGGGTCGCACGGAGTCCCTCTTCTCCTGGGCCGCCAGCTTCGCATTGAAGAGAGCGCAAGGATGCTGGTGATCCCCGGTGGCCTGGGCATATTCGTGCCGAAAATTCAAGTTTTTGGTGGTTAGCATGCCCTGCCCCCGTCCAATTGCCCTCGCCGCGTTCATGCGTGGTGAGAGATGACTCGCCAAAAACTGTGGCCAGCCCGGAGTGTGCATGCCCGCCGCGTCCCGCACACCGCGTCATCGGACTGCATCTTATCATCTGCGCTATCCGATACAACGCGGCCAATTCCGCTCGTCAAGATTCACCTTGAAAAGTCATAGACGTGAAGCTCAAACACTTCGGAGCATGTTGGCGGACGTGCTTTACAAAGAGCGTGCCTAATTTCCTTCCATTCCCAAAAATGCAAGGAGAGAAGCAACCATTTTTAAAAGTCTTCTCAACTAATATGTAACAAAACTGGGATGGAGAGGCAATCAAATCCCTCATTTGGTTAGCAAAGTCTGGGGACACTTTCAGGCCGCATGTTTATACGGCAGAGTGTAATAGAGAATTTAACGACAAGAAAAAAAAAAAGCGAGACAAATAAATAAATAAATAAATAAATAAATAAATATTCTTTCATAAATGTTATTGGCCCAACGTTTAATCTTTTTTTTTTTTTGTTTTCGTTTTCTTTGTAAGAATTTCCTCTTCGCACAATTACGTATTCCAGTTTATCCTTCTTTTTTATTTTTATTATTATCTTCGTCTTTGCTCTTACACCAATAATAAGCGTAGATCCCGAATCAAAGGGCAACTCGGTTTTTTTTTTTTTTTTGGCTTTCTCGCAGTTCAATTTTTTTTTTTTCTTTCTTCACCTCCAGTACTTAGAGGTCTCCAAATTCGAAGAAGAATTTACGCACTTCTGCTGATGTCTCTGCTTCCGCTTGGTTTCACTATTAGACACATAAGTAAATATTATATAAATTTATCCCTTTATACATCGTTTTGGGTTGTCTCGCCCCCCTCCCCCACTCTACGGACCTGTTTTCTCCTTCCCAGTCCTCTTTTTTTTTTTTTCTTTCTTGTCGTTGCCAGTTTACCCCTTCACTCCGAACATAATAGAAAAAAAAAAAAGAAAAAAAAAAAAAAAGAGAAAAGAAAAGAAAGAACATCGGCGGCAATTGCTTCCTTCTATTTGTCGTTTTCTCCTCCTTCATCCTACTGTCAATCCAGCATGTACGGAAGATCCACAAATCCATTTTGTAATTCTCCGAGCCAGTCGGAAATAATAAAAAAAAAAAGGTCTGCCAAACAAACACAAGCGTGCAGTTCCGTATCGTCTTCGTTCATCGCCACACGGTTGCCGCCTTCCTCCAATTTTTTTTTTTTTTTTTAATGTTCGTTATCGTCAGTGAAGGGTCACCAGCCTGTTGATCGGGCACGACATGCGGCCTCATGCAGATGTCATCTCTGCCGCAGCAAACTTCCGAAGCCTTCGTCAGCACCCAATAAAACCACCAGGACTTCCACCGTCAAACCATCGGATTCGTCGGTGTTCACTCTATCGGATGATGTCGGTTTTTTTCTTTTTTTTTGGTTGGAAACGACCTTTGGAGTATGAAACGCCGGCATCTACAGGCGGTATAATTTTTCAAGCACCAAAAGGGGATATCCATGTCGTCGTTGCCCTCACCGCTGGTGGCACGCTCGTTGTTTTTTATTTTTAAGTCTTTCTTATCCTTGTTGTTGGTTGCATCGATTGCTGCAATTGCCACCTTATCATTCCTGCCTGTAGCCTTTGGTCAAGCCTGCTTATCATCGAAAAGCTAATTAGAAAGGCTCTTTTCTTCAACCCCTCTTTTTGCGTTCTGTTTTCCGGTTTGCATGTCAGCAGGGCAAGGAATTGCTGAAGCTCCATCCAACGAACTCATCTTCTCTTCCTCATTTGTCATTATGCCCTGTAACCATGGATGGTGGTAGAGCTTCTCCATCGAACTTCGCTTCGCAGGATCCACATGCAGGCAAGAGCAAATAAAATCAATGGCATTGGCCGAGATAGAGCCTTTTATGTTCTTTGTCGGTAATGAAGGTTGGCTTCTATCACCATCAATCCAAACCTTCCTACTTGTCGCTGTCCTCATAGTGAATTCACTATTTTCCACGGTGCTCACATAAGTTTGCTGAAAGCTCTTTGGCGTCCCCAAAACGAGTGGAGAAAACGGACTTCCGCTGATTGTGGAGTCCAGCCATCCCCCCGATGACTGGCAACATTGCGCGGTGCTGCCTAAAGCTACAGAGTTTATTGCTGTACCACCGCTTTGTGTGGAGAATTGATCTGCTTGAGAAACAAATTCATTTGTCTTTTCTATATGCTCCCAACCAGCATCGGTTGCTGCGGCGTTGGCATTGGAAGAATTGATAAAATTACATGTTTGCTGCGTGTCCCATCGGCAGCTGGAGGCATGGGAGACGTTTAATACCGGATTCATTCTGGATGGATCGTTTGCCGGCATTTTCTTATCATCCTCGCGCTCGTTGATATGCATGCAGCCCATTAAATCCTCATCTCGCTTGGGATGGAATGAAATCTCTTCATTTGGGGGAAGTAATGTAAATGAATCGCACCCCCGCGGATTTTCAGCCTCGAGCGGGCACATGTCATTCGTGTCCCCGCCCTGGAGTCCACCGTCCCTTGAAGTCATCCTCTCTTCCTTATATGGATCCAATATCGTGTCATCAGCTGTGTATATCGTCTCCACACGAGTTAACGGATCATCTTTTTCCAAAAGAAGCAATGAGTCGGGTTCAGAGATATTCTTCATGTGAGATTTGCTGCCGTTTTCGGTTTGCTCGCAGGCTTTCCGAAATTCCACTTCAAATGGATCCGGTTCGGCAAGAATAGCATTCAATTGCGAACGAACATCATGCGCACGCCACGGAAGTTTCCCCATGAGTAGTACAAAGGCAGTAACGCCAATAGAGAAAACGTCTGCCTTGAAGAGATCCACCTCAGGGGTGGGTTGTGGGACACTGGTTGAGGAGTCCACATTTATCCTTGCCGACCTGCGAGCGGAAACCGCAAGGTTTGATTCCGGACCAACTTCTGTTTGTTTAGGGTTGCATTGCTCCCCAAACGAGTCCTCCCTCGAAGAAACTGAAGACATGGTCCCAATTCCCTTATCTACTTTCTCCGTTTTTAATAAACATGATGATGTCGTGGGTATCACCCTCGTACTACTTCCGTGACTGCTGCTACTAATACTAGGCTTGCGTATACAAGAGGGCGCCACATGTACCAGAGACGAAACCAACATCTCTGGCGGCATAAAAGCCACACTTCCCTCACGCCGTACACGCATAGCCGAGTTATCCACGACAATGGAGGCGCCAAAATCTGAGAGTTTTACATCCCCATCGGAAGTCAATAGAATATTTTGGGGTTTAATGTCACGATGGACAATACCGAGACGGTGGGTGTACATTGCCGCGGAGACAACACTACGCATCACACGTACAACCTCACTCTCAGGAAGTGCCTTATTGTCATCTATGGGAATTACAGTGCCATCATTTCTCATAGACATAATTTCGCCACGTTCGGCAAGTTCTAAAACCAAATAAATCTTTCTGCTCCTCGGGTCATCTATCACCTCAGCGAGGGCTACAATATTGTTATGACGCAACTTCTTCATGATGGCAATCTCAGAATGCACCTTATGCAGGACGCAGTCCACCCCCAGCACCTTTCTTTGCAATTTCATTCGATTAAACACCTTCAACGCGTAGTATACTTTGTCCTCAAGGTTATAGCAGAGCAGCACCTTGGAGTATGAACCTACGCCAAGGTACCGCTTGGTGTAAATGACATACTTTCCATTGAGGAGCTTTTGATGATTCCCCAACAATTGCTCGTCCGCAGAACGACACTCAACAACGTTCTTCTTGAAGGAAAAGGAACGGGTTCGACCAACATTAACGCTCGTTAGCTCCGCTGGTTCAGGTGGAAGAGAGTTGAGTTCAAGATCAGTCAGGGGTTTAAAGCCACGGCTCTCCCTCGCGCTGGATGCCTCAAAAAAACCACACGGATTCCGCGACGGCGACCTTGTAAAGTGAGGAGCCGATTCTATGGAGCAATAAACCGTTATTGGCAAGGGTGGTTTTCCAGTGCCTCGTGAACGAAATTCCGTCGACGCTGAAGGTGTCGTCGCCATCCCACTTCGTTGCAGTTCACTGAATTGTCTGTTAAAAGTGTTGCTTAGTGAACATTGCGAGCTCTCTGAACGTGTTGTGGTGCGATTACCAACTTTCCCGTCCTGCTGAAGGCGCCCCTGGACATGACTGTCACTGGTGGTACTAGTTTTGGGGCTGCCAATCACTGCGCTGCGGTTAAGTTGGTTGGAATCACCGAGAAACCGCATTGAGGAGTAGCTCTGCGGTGTCATTGGTTCATCCAGCGTACTCCCATTCAACTCCAATTCATCATCATTAATGCCAAAACCCGTCCACCAGTTCCAGCGCACTGCGCTGACCGGCGGAACACACACAACACTCGGCGTCTTCGTTGAGGATGAAATAAATCCATGACAATAGCCACTACTGCTACTATTATTATTGTTCATATTACTATCGTTTTGGCCATCACTCGATGGTGATGGGTCCTTCGCCAGCAGAAGGGTCCCACGTTGTCTGTTCTTCCCTTCTTCCTCCAGATTTAAATCATCGTCATCACTATCGCTGCTATCTCCAATATGAATCACAGAACGATGTTTGCAGTCATCCATCCCATTATCTTCTGGTACCACAATCCTAAGATTGACTGGCGAAGTGACTACGACATGGCCGTCTTTCCTATTCTCCACAGTACTATCGCTCGGGGCCATGGGTGGCGGTTCTATCACTTCCTCTCGTTCGGTTCTCGGGCATCGCTGCTTCTGCAGGTAATCCGCAAACCCCATGAAGCCCACCTCGTCTTTAGCCTAATATTGCAGAGAGAGAGAGAGAGGAAGAGAAAGAGAGAGAGAGAAGGGATACATGCATGCATACATACACAAACAAATACTTCTGCCTCTTTTACGGCTTTCCACCTTCTCTTTATTTCTTTGGAGGAATATTATGATTTTCACACACGGTACAAAGCCAGCGCTAATATTTTTGAAACACGCCAAAAAAAAAAAAAAAAAAAAGAGAAAAAAAAAAGGAAGGTGTCTGCTGGTAGTAGTGGCAGGGCGTAGTTTTTCATGCAAAACTGACGATTGTGTTTTCCCAGCAACCAACTCTCCGTTTCAGCTGGTCCGGGGTTGATAAATTCCCTTCTACCCACAATGAACACTAACCCTCTCGCTTCTTCTTCTTCTTCTTCTACGTCGGGAATTGACCCCCGGTCTCTTCTCATCTTTATGCGTCATCTCATTCTAGGGTGCAATCTATCTGTACGCACTGCTGTATCAACAGCATCACCTCTCCTATTCACAGATACAAGAGAGAAATCACAAGCACACACACACACAGACAAAAAAAAAAAAAAAAAGAGTAAAAGAATAGAATGATTTCCCTGCTTTCCCTATTCTCGTTGTGATGTGAAGTTTTTAGTTTTTATATTCCTTTAATGATTTTGTGTGTGTGTGGGACGAAAAGTGCTCTCCTTTTTTTTTTTTTCTCTGTTGTTGTATGGAACTCCCACATTTCATTTCGAATGGCGACAGCTGTCCGCAATGAAACCCTCCCTCAAGAATGTGGCCACATGCGAAATCAGTTAAGCCCTCTGGAGCTCAAAACATCAACAACTATACACTAAAACAATAATAATAATAATAATAATGATAATAATGATAATAAACGTGTAGACACGTCCCGCCCGTTTCTTTGCATTGAGGCAGTGGGCTCAACGGGGTTGCAGCGGATCAACCATCAAAGTGAGAGAAGCGAGAACCCCCCCACCAACACAAGCAGCAAAAAAAAAAAAAGACATTCAAAGGACATCATCTGTCGCCCTCTTTCTCAGTTTCGAAAGTAAAAACATATAAATTGTGGAACATATCCAACCACTTTTGTCTTCCTGCCACCACTTTCACACTCCTGCCATTCGTGCCCATTTGAGAAGCAAATTTTTTTTTTTTTTTTTTTTTTTAAAGCCAACACCCACCACTTTTTTTCCCCCAAAAAAAGGGCATGGAGAGAAAAGAACAAAAAGGAAGGAATGGGAGGGGGATGAATAAATTTTTTTATTATGTTTTTCTTTTCTTTCCCCCACATTGAAAAAACTCCGTGTGGCCTCAGCGGCATTGTCCACGACACTCACTTCAAATTACTTTGAATCCGTTTCACGGCCTCCGCCACTCGCCTCCGAAGCTCCATCGTGGAGGAGCCGCTTGCCTGCCGGGCAGACGCCATGGCTTCGCGACTGGCAGCCACCCTGGAAAGAACGGAGCGCACCTCCTCCTCTTCATCGGGGTGAACCCCGAGAATAAGATTTTGAAATGAAAGGGCATTTCCCAAGAACACTTCCTCCGGCATACTCATTTTCTTCACATTTTTGTCGCTGCTGCAGCTGCTTTTCTTTTCGTTGCTGTTATTGACCTCCAGAGCCAATTCTCGGCAAGGAGGGGAGGTTGCTAACGAAACATGTGCAATACCCTTTTTCCCGTGAGCTGAGGATACGACCTCAGGGGATTGTTCGCCTGCACTCTCGCATCCCGTGCGACGGAGAGGCGCTGCCATAAATTCTGTGGCACTTTTGCGATCATCAAGAACAGATCCATCTCTGGGAGCAGAGCGGTACGTCACAGGGTCCATGGCGCTTTCCCTTTCGTCTGCACTCAACCGAGTATCTGTAAAGGTGCCTTGAGGCAAAGATGTATCGCGGCTCACTGGTTGGGCTTCCGTAGGGTATTGGTGCTCTCCACTTGTTTTGTCCCCACCTATCTCACACCATTTTCGGTCAGTCGTCGGACCCTCGTCGTCGTCATCATCGGGAACGCTCATGGCAGCATCAACAACATCAACGGTTTCCTCATCGCCGCAGGGATAATCGTCATGGGGCACCCTACTGCGCTCGCTCCCGCTGTCGTTCCCAAAAACCCGAAAGCCATTACCCCGAGGACTCAAATCCGTCGTGCCGGTGACCGGGTTGTGTTCGGGTAATTGAGGCACACCACTCCCAGGCTTTAAAGCAGGAGGAAGAGACGACTCCTCCACGGCATCAAAAGAGTCAATTCCCGCATTATCCGCAATGCGTTCAACAAGTGGATCAAAGTGCCGTTCCTCCACCTGCTGGCTCTCCATCAACGTGAGTCTCGGGGATTCTAAGCGGACAAAACGTGGCTCCTCAATTTCCGCACTTTTCAAAGAATCATGCGTAGTTAACGACGGCATCAATTGCCGCTGTAAGAGAAATGAAAAAGCAGCAATGATATCCCTGTCATAGCACGGCCTTGCCTTCGCCTCATGATTGACACGGTCCTCCAAGGAGCCAATAAAGGATGCATCCTCAATTCCAAGGCACGTGGCTGAAAGGGGGCCAACAAAGGTAACGGGGCGTTGAAGTATTAAGCGCGCCCGTTCCACTGAATCGACAGCATCCATCTCGGGCACCTTGTCAGAGGAAGGCACATCCCCTTCTGCATGGAGGCACTGCACTATTGGCTGATCAAAAAGGTTCACTTCTATTTCTACACCCGCACGTGCTAAGTGGCTCTCAAAGTCTTTCGAGGTGATGTTAAGCGTCGATGCTTGCATAAATGTACAGTCTTCATACCGTGGTGGAGTATTTACGTGTAGTGCAACGTGACAGCCATGACAATTCCTGGCAGTAAAGGAGCCACAGGCAGTTTGAAAAGTTACATTCTCACATGATTCCATAATGACACGACTGGCCGAGCAAACAATGATGTCTAAAGGCCCAGTGCAATCACGAATAATCAGCGTCCGCACTGCCTCCACGAGATGCACAACCCCAAAGGAAATGCGTTCCAGAACAACATCAAATAGAGATGAGGCTCCGTCAGTGGCTGCGCAAGGGTTCAATGTCCCAGGAAGACGAAGAATAAACGCATTGACAAGGTCATGTAAACATACAGGCGGTAGTTCAATATTATGCGTAAAATCTTTATCTTTCTTCCATGTCTTCTGTAAAAATGGCACCACTACCCATTCACTCAATTGGCGCAAACCTTGAGATGCCTCGTAAAAAAACCTCGAAAGTGGTACATCGCTTGGCACAAAGTCCACCAGTATCATCTGCTCTCTGTTATTTTCTATGTGCATGTCAACACATTCCTCCAAGTCAACGGCATCGCCGTTAAATTCCGCACGTAGAAGAACATTCAATGCTTTTTCATTCTTCTGACGTAACGCATTTTCAAGAAGTCTGCGGAGAGATTCATCGCTGCATCCGTCAATGATGGATGCAAGAATTTCCTCCAAATGCGGCG
>NW_001849415.1:72786-88712 GCF_000209065.1 Trypanosoma cruzi
ATGTCTCCCCCAAAGTGGCATTTTGATCGCCGTGAATCTGTGCGATGCGGACACTTTTCCCCGCAACTTCCGAAAAAAACAGAAACAAATTGCTGATACCGTCGTTTTCGTGAGTGAAGCGAGTCCCAAAGGCCGCCAGCGCATGAGAATACGGGTAGTCAAACCCACCACGTAGCATGTTATATAATTTTATTGTCCGTGAAACAGGCGCTGACGCATTGGAAACAGACCCTCTGGGCAGCATAGTGACCATGTGTTCTTGCGGGAGCGACACGGCTGCAAAATCGGCAGTTAACCCCGCATAAGCCATGGTGTACGGTAACGCCGTTACATTCTCAGGTAATGGCACGCTCCCGTAAGTACGTGGGGCTGCGCCTCCACCGCAGTGAAAATCAACATGAGAGACATCACGCAACAAAAGATGTGCACTTGACACAATAACAGGGACACAGTCAAACACCTTTTCAAAATATAGGTAGTGACATGGTCCGAGAAGAAGTTCGCAACCACGCACATTAGAAACAATCACAAAACGAAGCCCCATCAAAATCTCTATAACACAATTCTCCAAATCTTGAAGGATGAGAGTATCCACAGACGATCCGTACCCAACAGGTACCTCATCTCTACAAAGTACGAGGCGATTGCTGGATTTTCCACTAAAAACCAGCGCATGGGCCTCGACATCTACCCGCATACCTTTGGACTCTACAGTACTCGTCAAAGTCACGGTATTACTATCTGTCACGTTCTGAGAAAAATGTTTGAATGCATGGACCAACGATCGATACAAGAGAGACTTGACTGCAGTTTCCTCGCCCTGATTTTCATCGTCCTTTAAGACATGTCGTCTTTCCAAAGATGGCCAGAGGATGCCCACCGTGTCCGTCTTGCATGCCGCTCCCTTCGCATGATGATATGACTGGCCGTAGTGAAGGGCATCCCAGCGCGAGGCAAAAATGGAATTCCGCAACAATCGTGACAGCAACGGCGTGGTACCACAATCCTTCTTCACACAGTCCATTGCCAAAAAAATGGGGTACAACAGGCAGTGCACGGTCCGATCCATCAAAGCCGCTTCGTCCACTTCATCCTCCCTCATCGGCGCCCCCTCGCTGCTGCTTTTTGGATTTGGCTGAATGGGGAATTCAACAAAAAAGGAATGCGTCAGTAAACTCGTCGCCACAAACTGCGCTCCGATGGCGGGGTTGGAGGCAGCACGTAGACAAATGTGCACAAAATCTTTGGCCGAGGCAATAAATGCTTCCGTGTAACCCGCAATTCTAAATCGTTGTAGAGCGTAATTGCTCGTGAGCACATTTCCCAAGAGAGAGGAGCCATCATCATCATCTTCAGGATTGTGTGACGATAACGTTTCAACAACTTCCTTCAGCGTGGCGGAATGGAACGGAGGCACGCCGAGCAAACATGTGACGACCAAAATGCCAATCGCATAAATATCATCCGATGTCTTCGGCCGCATCTCGGTCTCACTTGTACAACCATAGCGCTCCAAGACAGCACGATGAAATGCAGGATCTGATGTCCACGGAAAAGTCTCTTCATTCACCTTTTCGTGATGGCTCCATACAAGTTTTACAAACGGTTGAAGGGCTCTTGCAAGACGTGGAGAAATAAATGAGGCATCTGCTGGCAGCAGTGGGTTACTCATAATACCACATGCCCCTGTGAGCACCGTTCTTCCGTCATCCGTGCAGCAAAGAACGTTGCCACTGTGAAGACACCCGTGAACAAACCCAGCGTCATGTAAGACAGCAACCCTCTGAATGACGGACTTCAGAATGGCCACTAGTTCTTGCTGTGAAAAGGGGAGAGTGCTAAAGGCAACCACATCTGAGAGACTCACCGTACATGCATCAATATCAATCACCCCAATCAACCGGCATGAAGAGTCCACATGTAAAGAATGCACTCCACGACAAATGACCTTTCTAAGATCCACCCCACTTCGATCTGCGATGGCTTCAGTTTCCACATCTTCTCCTTCTTCGTCCTCTTGAATCTGATTATCAATCGTCAACCCTGCTTCCGTGAGGATTTGCTGCATGGATCGCATGTGTAATGCCAAACGATGCAGCGTATCAAACGCCATTTGAAGAATTTCCGCCGCCTCATCGCTCGGTTTTTTCTCAGGCTTCGTGTAGAAGAGTGAGATAGTCTTCACCATCGTTTCCGTGACAAATACGGATCCCTCCATCGACATTTCAGTCTCCTCACCACTGAGGTTTGAACCTACGTAAAAGTGACTCAGAAGCGTTACGTCAACCAACGACATTGTTCTAAGCACACTGTCCCATTCCCTGTTCTCTTCAACGTAGAGCATTTCATTATCATCGCTCTCCACCATGTCTTTCGACATTTCTCCTTCTTCCACCTCCTCTTCCTCCTCGGTTTCTTCTCCCACCACCGCCCCCTCCTCATCGTCCACGAGCTCATGGGTGTCAGTTACCTCTGTGAGCTGGTCACCAAGGCGTCCCATGCCCCTCAACGCATCGCACCCGTGACGGGCCAAGGGGCGCACAACGTTTTCTGCGGATTCAACAAGTTGGTGGTGCAGATGCCCCTTACAAAAATCATATGATGCACGCTCCAAGCCACGCCTCATGATCTCCTCCTTATCACTGTCGTTGCTGCCATTTTGTTCGTCATCATCGCCACCGTCGTCGTTGTCATCATCAAAGACGAAGGATTGAACTTCACGGCAGTTGCGTTTGCCCACCGCCATGGGCGAGGTGGCCGTCTCAGGCCTCGGATAAGAAGGCAGAGAAATGACTTGTGTGGCGACTGCTGGCGACGGCGGCTCATTGCCAGAGGACACGGAATTGGTCCCCCCGCTGCCTCCCCCCTCAGAGCTGGACGGGTCATCAAAGTCCATGCAACAATCGTTTACTGGTGGCGCTTCCTTCACTTCCTCTCCTACACTTCACAAACAAATCCCAGCCACACAAACAGACACAAATAAAAGAAAAAGTGAATGAAACACAAACAAACAAAAGAAAGGAAACGGTGCAGCAAGCGACACAGCAGAGACCGCACAATGCGTCGCAGCAAAGACAAAGAGAGAGCTAAATAAAGGCGCGCAAAAGACAAAAAAAAACCAAAAAAAAAAAAAAAACACTCCAAAGAAAAAAAAAAAATAAATAAAAAAATATGACAACAAAAAAAAGGGGTAAACGAATGCCGCGCCAAATGCGCTTGCGGCCTCGCAGAGTAAAAAAAAAAAAAAAAACGGATGAAAACACCTGCAAACAGGTACAACCGTGGGCATTATGCACCATCAACAGGCCATAAGAAAAGCTGGAAATAAGTCTGACACCAAAAAATAAAAAAATGAGGGCGCATCTGCCTTCCGACACCAACGTCGCTTCTATTTACGCAGGCACACGATTGAAAATATCACCACATCGTCCCTGCTTCACATATCGTTTTGGCTTTGAACGCCCTCAATATCCAAGACACCAACTTCTCTCTTCGTTCCCAGTCAATTTCTTTAATGGCGGCAATTCTACAAACCGCATTGCGACCACTCGTCACGGCCGTTCTTCTCGCCGCTTCTTCTTTCAATTTTTTTTTTTCTCCCTTTTTTATTATTATTCATTTTTTAAATATTTTTCCTGTTTACATTCATCAATTTTTCCTCTGTGCCCCACTCTCCTCCCTGATTTTTCTTCTGGAAATAAACCTAAATGGTAATTTAAGTCTTCTTATACATTTGCCTGCCGTTCATATGCTTGCAGTCGGCCTGCCGGACAGTTGCGGCTCGATAGACAAGCCGGCAATAATTCACGTATGCACATGAAAGAAAAATAAAATAAAATAAAAATACAACTGCTTCCACAAGGTGCAACCAGCACCCGCCGCGGGAATTTTCTTGCAAAGGGAAGAACACGCCCTCTTTTGCTGCTGTCGTTCACCCTCTCCTTGGAACGCATAGTGTTGAGGTACAGACACGCACACACACAATTGCTTCATGCGCTCATTTATTCAATCAGTCACACAAAAAGAAGCCAAAATGGAAACGGTGTGCAGTCTTTCTCAGCCTCATTCCCCGTGGCTGTTTTTTTTTTGTGTTTGCGTGTTGCGCGTGTTTGCGTCTTTTCTTTCTTCCCCTCAATGCGCCTTTTTTCTGTCTACGTATTCTCCCCATACAACTCTGCCGCGCAGCATGGTGTATATGCCAAGTGCAAAGACTAGGATTGAAATGAAGTATCCCGTCCCGGCCATCCAGAACCCCTCGCTAAGTTCTGTAAATGGTCCCGTCGACAAAAGCAGAATGTCAGCAATCATGTCGGGATCCATCAGTGGATTCACCAGATTTCGTGCAATGGTAGCATTCTTGGAGACCTGTAAATTTTTCATGACATCCACGCTCGCGGTGCGGGCCGCGGATACATCTGGCACCCCCGCCCTGTCAAAGCAGTTTGTCGCGCAAAGGGCGATGGTGCAGGATGCGTCACTCGGAGAAGCATCCGGGGCTGGTGTACAGAAATTGGGGTTCTTCACAGGCACCGTCGACACCTGCTCCAATAATTCATAAAACGTCTCGCATTTTACGGCGGAAGTACAAAAGAATGGCTTTTGGTCTGAGAAAACGGGATTGTTATCGCAGTATTCGTTGATCTCCGTGCACGCGTCCGCCACATGCAAACTAATGAGGCCCTCAATGCTTGTGTCAAGTTGCATAACCTGGGCGTTGAAATGACTCTCAAAGTACGGTACGACATACCACTGCAGTATACCAGGCTGTCGCGCCAGCTGGCGATCCAATTCACCGTTCAGAGCACTGCCGAA
The DNA here is from genome assembly GCF_000209065.1 of Trypanosoma cruzi. Classification (NCBI taxonomy): domain Eukaryota; phylum Euglenozoa; class Kinetoplastea; order Trypanosomatida; family Trypanosomatidae; genus Trypanosoma; species Trypanosoma cruzi. The sequence goes on from NW_001849415.1 coordinate 77,599, forward strand.
GTACGCTGCAACCAGAAATATGACAGACAACAGCGCAAATACAAGCCCCACAAAGTAGTAGACACAGGAAAAACATGCCGGGAGACAACGTGAGATGCGACACAAACCAAAGAAAAGAGCAAATAGTAACAACACAAACGGCATCCATCCAAGAGAATATGAGACAATCGCGGCATCGTCCAAGTACTTCAAGTACTTTCTATCAAAATCATCAATATTCCTCATCACAGTGTCATAAATGTCAACAACAACCTGAGTTTCTTTTTCAATAATGGGCAATATGACGCCATCAACCATCGTATATTGTTCAACTTGTTTTGCGATGTTCTTAAAATAAGGTGCGGTTGTGTGCTTTGCGTTGTAGACTGCATCTTGTACGCCTGTGTGCATGGTATGCGCACCCATAATAATGGCCACCATCGATCCAGCCCCCCAAAGTATGGCAATAACGGCGGCAAGGTACAAGCAACTGGGGCCATTATAATGCTGCGCAGCACTCGTTGGAAAACAACACGTTCGGCAACAGGTCCCATTGCAGGCGCAGATGCAGAAGCATATTGGAAAAATAATGAGCAACAGCACAAAGAAAAGTGCTGCAAATCCGGGGTAAATGTAATACCTCCAATAGTCCTCAATGCGATTTCTGTTTGAGAGACATGCCTTCACACTGTTGGTGGAGCTTGGCCCTGACCATACCTTCTCGCAGCCCACCGTGAGGGCATTTACCTGCGTAACCGCAAATGCAAGTACGAAAAGACATCCAAACGCCAACAACAATCGCGGTCCACAGCCTAGTGGACGCCTCATTGTCGGTCAATTACTTCTTATGTCAACGATGGTTCCTCGCCTTCCCCTCCCTTCTCTACGTGTGTTCCCCCCCCCCTCGATCTTCTCGTTGGCCAAAGCCCTCCTGAACCCAAAACTCGTGGTCCTTTTGTGTGTGGTGCGTGTGAAACAGTAATTTCGATGTATTCTCTCAGTTTCCCTTCGTTTCCTGTTCCTTCACTCGGCCACTCTCACACCTCTTCACGGCCCACCACCACCCCAAAGAAAAACAAGAAAAAAAAAAAAAAAAGTGAAAGAATCAAAAAGACGGTTATTGTGTTCCACTGTTTGGGTAAAATAAATCAATAAATAGTATACAGCGGAAAATTGCTTATTTTCCCGTCCTGTTGACATGAAGAAAAAAATGAAAACAAGAAAACATGCATAGACGAAAAGTAGACAACACATAAACACAGAGAAACACACAAAAAAAATACGCCTTTTTGAGTGTAAAAATATGTGCTGCCTTCCTCTCCAGTGCTTGTGGTAATGTGTACATGCAATCAAATAAAAATAACATCAAAGAGAACCACAGCTATCAACCGTGTGTTTACGCCTTCTCCCCATTTGTCCACCTCTACAGGTCCGTAAGCCACTGGCATGCATCGCAAAGAGAAGTCTCCTTCGAAATCAAATCAGTCGAAACTCCACCATATCGGCAATACAGGGTAAGAAGTACAGCCGTTGCCAGTTCTCTCATTCGCGCCGGAGTGTCGGTCTTCGTAACGCGGCAGACAGAGGCCCAGGAGTTCCCAGGTGGTGCTGGTATCGACAAGGGCTTCTTTTTCTTTCTTTGCTGTTGGAACGACTGCTCGTTCGTTATGGACTCGAGCAGCTGGGCTCGCAACAACCGCAGTACAGAAGTCCAAAATGCCTTTTCGTGGCTCTCCAGAAGTGTGACTGGGTCTTCTTCTTCTTCTTCTTGGGATTTTCCCTTCTTTTTCGCATCCCCTTTAGCCTCATCGTATGCTTCACCTCGCTCGTCGTTTTCGACGGCAAAATGGGCGCTGGTGCTCACACCAGCAGGTGCCACAACATTATCCCGAGTACTCACCGCTTCTCTCCCGCTCTCGTTCTTCACCGCGCCCCTCTGACCGTACGTCACCACCAGTCCTCTTAAAGTGACGTCTAATGCCTTCTCACCCCCGTCATCATTTACCACAATTGGCACCTTGCCGTGAGCACTGTCTTCATCAGTTATGATTGGTGTCTCGGAGGCCAATAACCCTCCCACGGCGTGAAGGTTCTGTATGAGCCTTAAGCGCTGCGCCTCACGTAGCTGTGGGCTCAAGACCGCCGCCAAGACGACAGAAAAAACTTGGGCGGTGGTTAAAATATCTTCAAACATGAGCGCCGCTTGCACAACACTGAATGTATCCCACAATTGATTGAGTGGGGAAACGACGTAGGCGGGCTCTACACGACCGAGCAAAACACGCACAGAAGAAAAGGCCTCCTTAGAAGAGTCCACAGACCCCGGCTGTTGCGGCGGCATAGAATATACTTCACCTTCCTTCTCCCCATCAAATTCACTTGTGAGGGTCCCGGGAAATCTAGAGGAAGCGCTATGGATGCGATGCTGGGTGGAACATGTGGGATCCTGCATGCAGAGCGGTTCCGCCTCGTGGGGTCGGAGCAGGAAATCCAACTGATCCACAGAAAATGCAAAGAGTCCACGCAACCACATGGCGGCAACGTTACGCTGCTCATCTGGAAGAAGTCGAGCGCCCACAATCTGAAGCGCCAATTGCTGCTGCAGCAAAGGTGCCTCAAAAAAGACTTCTAGGCACAACACCGTCGCCTCCTCCAAGACCACAAAGTCAATTTTCTGTCTGATGACAGACGCCACTGTTGGACTCATCATTTTTTCGGTGGAAGATGGCACCATCGACTCACCCCGAAGCACGCTCGCCGATTCTTCTGCAATGACATACAAGGCTTTACGAAATGTAATGGTTAAAAGTTCCAGCAGAAACACTCGCAATTCCCATGCATCCGCGGCCCGTTGAAGAAAACTTCCCGATGCACCCCGCTGCTTCACATCATTCAAAATAAAAAGAAATGGTTCAAGTGCCAAATCCCATCGATCCCATGCGAGAAATTGTATTACCATTGCTACTCCAATTGAGCGCTCACGCATAGAGGAGGATCCAAGGGAGCCCATAACCCCACGCGCGCACAATTCAACAGGTGTGGTGGGAGAAGAAACAAAAGACATAGAAGATAACGACACCCCCGACGTTATTGTTATTTCTTGCTGGGCGGCAAGTGTTGAGCTCTTTGGCTCTTCCTTTTCCATGTCATCCGTGCCGAGCGATTCCCGCGCGATGCGAAGCACGTGAAGGAGAAAGAGGTCATATTGAGCGCGTTTCGAGCCTGAATTGGTCGAGTCTGTGAATTCATCCCCAACAAAGGCCGTTTTCAAGGAGCCTGCCAGAAGCGACGTCAATCGTAAAGCAGCGTTCCATTCCGTTTTCTCTGATTGCTGCAGCTGCTGTTCCTCCCCAGATTCTGTTGCATTTCCTCCCGATTCCCCCTTTTTACTTTTCGAACCGTCTCCGCAGATGTGTGCCACAACAACGCGTGCAATTGCCTCCAAAATCGCCGCACTTGAACGGCAAAAGATTCGAGAGATTGTGGGGACAAAGTAGTTCATCAATAGGGAGTATGCCAGTTGGGGCGAAACCGCATGTACTTCCTTTCCAATACTGCAAAGAAACACAAAAACCGATGCAACATGGAAAATCCGCTTGTTTGAGAATACAGCCTGCTGCGGTGTATTCAGATCTTCTGTTAAAGAGAGGATGGCATCAGACGTATCCTTGCTGCGTAGAAGAGAGCGAACACCGTGCGTTAAAGTAGAAGTTGTATGGATGCTTTCCCTCCTTGCGTTATGCATGTCCGGCAGGGCAGACACATGTAGTAGAGGGATTTGTAGCATCTCGGGAACACAGATAAAGCGTATGGCCCTTAAAATATACATATATTCTGTTGGACGAATAAGTAACGTCGATGCAATAGCACTGCTTGCGTTTAATAGCGCAGACCAGCACGCAACAGCAGCCGCAAAAGGTATTTCCTCCCGATGTCCCACAAAGAAAGTCAAGATGTTTTTGTCATCGATCCCATTGCTTGATTCACCAAGAAGTTCCTTGAAACCAGAGGTCTCTAGTGTCGTACGCAGCAGCTTGGATAATCCCAAACTAAGATTATGACCACATGCCTCAAGCAGTTTCTTGGTAGCCTTTTCTCGCGACTTCTCTCTGGAGTCCGCCTTCGCATTGTCAGCGGACTCTCGGAATTGAAGTGCGCCAAGAAGTCGTTTGCTTAACATATTTACCTCCACCACAGAGACTTTGTCGGCGAAAATTGCATCATCCTGAAAAGGCATTTTAAAGACCGATTCACTTTTTCCGTCCTTTTTCCCAATCGCTGCAAGACGACTGTGATCCACGGGGGCAAAGCGTTGAGGCTCGGCGTACCGGTAAGCCTTATGGAGCAAATTGTGCTCGTTTAACAACTTCTCATTCCGTTGCTGAACCCGTAACTCATCTGCGGGAACCGCAGCAGCCAACACGGCATTCCGTGCATCACGGTTGGCCACGTGTAACAGTGAGACTGCCGTCGGTCGCGCAAATCCAGGCTGTTTGATCCCCTTACCAAGCGCAATTTCATCATTTTCCATTGAACGAAGAGGCAGTGGTTTCCTTTCCAGCGTCTTCGCAACATGATTCATATTTTCGTCATGCAAGGCGTCTAGTAAGTTAAGAATTGACATTTTATTGCCGTCACTTCCGTCCGTTGCACGAGGGGGAATCGGTCGGTTGCAGAAGAACTCATAAAGGTTGTCCAGCACCATGGCCGCCACACCCGGCTTCCCCTGAATGGTCGCCTCTGCCATCTCAGCTGTCACGCTGCCACAACCAAGACGTTTTAGGTCACGTAGTAATACCTTCCAATTGCGTCGTTTGCACTCCGTGGAGCATCCAGGCACGTAGCTGTGCATGCCCACACGTCGGTCATAACGACTGACAATCTCGGCAATTGTGAATCCATTGGAGAGATCCTGCTGTGGGTGTCGGACCTGATGCGATAGGTCAAGCGATTGAAGCCATACGATTATTTCTCGCTGCATGGGACCCCCCTCCTCTACCCTTAGTTGGAAAAACACCTCACAGCTTTACTTTTACAGCTGCTCTTTTTTTTTTTTTTTTAAGGATGTATATATATATATTTTTTTTTACAGATGCCAAGATAAAATCAAACAAACAGAATAGTCAGTTTAGTCGTAACGGTGCGTTTGACCAAGCAAGAGAAGCAACAGACAGTGTCGTATGGATATGGAAAAGGAATACGACACCCCACTTACTCTTATGAGAAAAATTATGTTTTTGGCTCATCTCCTTGTTTTTGTTGTTAAGTGTGACCTGCAATTTACGTGTTCTGCTCACCTCCAAAAAAAGCTTTTTTTTTTTTTTTTCTTTCCTTCCGCATGTCCATTTGGAAAAAAAAAAAAAAAAAAAAAAGAAAAGAAACAAAGACAACCCAACACAGTAAGTGTAGAGATGTATACATGCATACGCCCGTAGATCTATCCTCTACCCAACGCATCGTTCATTCATCAAATCAGTGATATGCATATAAATACACATACTTGTTTCTGTGTGACTGTGCGTCCATTAAATAATAAATAACTTCAGTTTTAATGCGCCACACCATTGCTAGGAGATGGAAGAGGTATATTCCACCCCTCCAGTTGTTTCTGATATGTAGGAATACCATCCGTCCAATCTGTAAAAAGTTCTGCCCCGTCGTTGGTGACAACCATCGTGTGCTCAAACTGTGCGCTCCGCTTTCCGTCTCTTGTCGTACTTGTCCAGTTGTCTGGCCACGTCACATCCTGCCAGGTGCCTAAATTAATCATAGGCTCAATGGTAAAGACATGGCCGGGACGCATCATTCCAAGGCTCTTGTTATTTGCATAATGGCACACCGTGGGAGCTGTGTGAAAGAGGTGCCCAACACCATGGCCCGTGTAAGCGCGTACGACTGAACAACCATACTGAACAGCGCAGGCTTCAATAGCGTCTCCTACGTGCTTATAGAGGGCCTCCGGTTTTACCACTTTAATACCAGCATACAAGGATTCATATGCGGCATGTACGAGACGCACGCTATCGGCGTCCGGCTTGCCCACAAAGACAGTTTCATTCAAATCCCCGTGAAAACCGTTAAGGTAACTCGAGACGTCAATGTTCACGATATCGCCCTCCTCCAGCCCCCGGGAATCGGGGATGCCGTGGCAAATCACCTCATTCACAGAGGTGCAAACAGACTTGGGAAAGTTATAATAGTTAAGCGGTGAGGGGTACATGTCCCGTTCAATGGTGGCCTCATGAACAATACGATCAATCTCGTCTGTCGTCACGCCTGGACGTACGGCCGCCGTTGCAATATCGAGTACTTCACGTGAGAGACGACAAACCTTTTTTACCCGCTGAATGTCCGCCGTCTCTTTACTATCATCATGCAGGCTCTGTAGATTGTACACCCTCACCTTTGCCCCTCGGTCCTTTTCCTCCGCGGGGGAGAGGCCGTCTGCGCGGTTTGCGTAGTCCGGCCGAGGGATGTGGGAAGGCACGGCACGGCGCGGTGTTATTCTTCCAGGGCGCAGACTTCCTGTGAAGTTGAACGCATTCATCGCGGCCTCCGTCATGGTGGGAATTGTGGGCAGAGCTGACTGCGTATGCTTCAGCTTGTGATCGGCCCAGTGCTCCTTGAAACACGCCTGCGAGCAGAAATAACTCGGTGGCATGTCCAACTTCTTGCACGTCGGGCACTGCATCGCGGCCTCCGATAGTCCGCAGCCCTCACATGGCATTTTATTCGTTCGCCCTCCCCTTCTCAGTTTCTTCCGCCTCTTTTTATTCCCTCCCCCCTGTCTCACTCACTCTCTCTTTCTCCTCTCTTTTTATCGCCCGCTCTCGCACAGATGCGCAGAGGCCTCGTGGCTTCTGTCAAATGCTGCAGCCCCGTCAATGACAGCGAGAAAAGAAAGCGGAGGAGAGAGAACGCAGCAGAAAAAAAAAAAAAAAAAAAAAAAAAAAAAAGGAAACAGACGTCGTCAGAGCCAAAGTCACATTTAAATGAATTTCACAAAAGGATAAGGGAAAAAGAAGGGAAAGAAGTACATGTAACGACACATATGCACCATATATATATATATCTACCATGTGTATTGAAATGCGGCATATAAATAAAAGAAAAAAAAAGAGCCCATTGAAGATATAAGAACAAAATATCCTCCATTTCACGCCCTATTTCATTAAGAAGGAAGCTGGCGGCGAGGGTCAGCTACGCATAAATATAAAGTGAACGCCAACGCCAAAACAAATGGTGAGCAAAAACAACAACAACAACAAAACAAAATGAAAATATCTCAAGAAAAAAAAACCAATGGGAAAGACAGGAAGGGATGCAAGCCACCCTCCCAGCAGCACACAAGAACACAAAAACATACACACAAAAAAAAAAACGAAATGATACAGGCAAGTAAACATTGCGACCGCACAAACGCATGGATGTGCAATCGCCGGGGGACACCTGAGATGAATCAATCCCAAGTATCCTCACATATCTCATCTTATTACCTCCTTTTTTTTTGTTTACTTTCAGTCATTCCCCTCACTTTCTTTTCCCGTTATTAGTATTCTCATTCTTGTTAAGTGCACCGCGCAGCAATTGCACTTCCTTCTAATTTCCTTCTAGTGGGATTTTTTTTTTTTTTCTTCTTTTCTTCTCGCCCCCTCTCTGATGCTCTTTGCAATGCACGCAGCCATTGGCGTCCCTCCCCCTCCGAATCCCACCATCTTTCTCTGTTTCTTCGGTCTCTTTAATTACTTGGCTGCCCCTCCCCCTCCCTCCCTGCGGGACTTCAATGAGTTCTTGTTTGTGCCGTGTTCTTCTGTACATCACCGCAGTCTGCTCGCACGCCACACGAACACTCACAGAGAGAAAAGGTTAGGGCGCTGGGGATAAAGGCCAATGAAAAGCCAAACGATTCATTTCCGTTTTTACTTTTTTGCCACACGCACACGGGGAACGCGTAGGGCGAAAAAAGGACGAGGAGGATTGGCTGCGCCGGCGACACAACAGGCCGGCCGGCCGGGGACAAAAGAACAAAAAACAGCAACAAAAAAACAGGGGGACAAAAAACAGAAACAAAAACAGCGAAAACAAACAAACAAATAAACAACAAAAAAAAGACGCACACACGCAAACACACGAAGCCGCACGCGTTGATAAATACACGCGGAGTGTACTCGAGTGAAGGGGAACGGTGCCGCACAGCCACAGAGCCCACCCCCTTCCCGCACCACCATGGCGGGCGCGCGCCAGAACCGATTGCCAAACATGGGGAGGGAAAAGGCCCGCGCAATAACAACGAGTGTCGAGAAGCACAAACAAAGAAACAAATAAAAAAGAAGCAATAAAAGAAAACAAAAACCCAAAATGAAAAGAAACTATCTCTCTCTCTCACACACACACAGACACAAACACAATTTTATCACACGTAAAAATGACTGTACATTTTTCCAGCATGCTTCCAGCAGCCCCTAATTCTGAAAAATAAGACAAAAGGCGTAAAAGAAAAAAATAACGACCAGCTTCTATTCAACAGTCAAGTGACCGTACAAAAAAACTACATGCTCATACGCGAACTAAAACAAAGGCATAAAGGAATATAAGGAAAGAGAAAATTAAAATATTATAAAATGCGTACATATATACATCTTCTCTTTGCCTTCCTATTCACTAGGAGGTGTTATATCATTACCCTCCAGAACCTTAAATGTCTCCAATTGAACATCCTCGGGAGTACATTCACCACTAAATCGCAGGCGCTCCTTGTCAGAAGCCGCACGAGCCGTTCTTGTCCGCGATCGTGCGACCGAGCGCATTAGTTCTTGTTGCCATGCATTTTCTTCCTCCTCGTTTAATTTGCTGTCGGCTATCAGCCGGGTGTTTATTACGTCCTCATGCTCTGTTTCTACCGCCACAACTGTTTCTTGCTCTTCCTGTGGAGTCTGAAGAAAAGGAGGACCGCTGCACGCCGAAGGTGTTCGGGATAAGACCAAGGGCGAAATGGCTGACAAGCCACGGCTCTCATGGCCTCCATGGGAAGACATAGCGCTCTCACTGCCCATGTATTTGGACCAACGCTGCATGGTGGACCCTCTTGAATCCATTCGGCGCAACAAATTCTTCTTATAAATATCCCACTCATCGTCAGCTTCGTCAAAGAGTGGGGTGTCAATGGCATCCTCCACATGCACAGGCGATAAGGAACAGAAGTCTGGGATTTCATCCAATAAGCATGGTTCCATCTCTTTTCCTCTTGTTTTGGCTGATACTCCGGCTGCTGGTGAAGAAGAAGGCAAAACATTTGCACCAGAAGTGCAATAGCCATTGTTTCTGTCTCTACTTCCACTGGTATCAATTTGGTTGTTATCACTGTGGTAACTATCAACCTGGACATTTGCCGCCGTCGTCGCCTGCAACGGAGGAAGTCGACGGCAAAAACGAAGGGCACCACCCTTTACCGCGCGATCCGTCCTCAGGGATAATGTGGGAGGTGACGGATTGATTTGACCCCCACCAACAAATGGAGGCCAACGACCTCCAGAACTGATATTAGAGTGGAGGCTAGTTAATAGGCGATCCACCGTGTGGGAGGAGCTGTGGGGACGTTGAGACCCCTGTAAACTGGCCGAAGCGGAGCATTGAGGTCGTGTTTTCCCACAAGAAGTCTGGGGCCGCGTGTATACTCCTCGTGTGGCCTCAACGACCGCAGCTTCCAGTTCGTCAAACCCACATTCCCGTATGCATTGCTGAAGAAACATATACTCATCGGACAAGGAGACGTTCAGTGGGTCAAAGTGGGTACAGCTCCGCCTTGAATTCCCGCCAAAACTTGAATTCACGGAAGCTTCTGTGACTTCAGGGCCCCCATTCAACGTAACAGGCATGTCGTCCAAGTACTGAAGATCAGGCATGAGAGTTTGCACTATTTCCCGAAAAGAACTCGTGGCAAATTCTTTGTCCTTAACATCCATCGATGACACCAAAGCAAGTGGGTCCATAGTCACGGGATTTCCCTGTAGTGTTAGGTATTTTACCTTTCGTAAGAGTTTTAGAGAATGTATGAGGGAAGATGCATCTCGAATATCATTTCCTTCCAAATCTACCACTTCTAGTGTTTCACTTAAATCCAAAAGGGGTGTAATGTCGTGCACGGAGTTGAATGAGGCGTACAACTCCTCTAGAGCAGGGGCGCAGGCACCAATGCCGCGCAGAGTCTCTACTTGGGAACTACCAATCCAAAGTCGCTTCAATTTCATAAATTTTGTCCCAAGCATTCGAACATGCGGTATGTAAGAATTATTCAACTTAAGCGACTGAATATGAGGCATTCGTTCGCTAATTGTGTCCACGCCAGTGAGAGTCCTTGTGTCCAGACGAAACTCGGCAATTGATAACGAGAAAAAATCCTCAAAACCGGTCCATTTCCGCAGTAATTCGTTCGTAATGACCTCACCAAAAACGCTGCCCTCTTTGCCATTTTTTCCCTCCTTCTCCTCGTCCACATTGCGCTCCGCAGAGTTTGCTGCCACCTCACAAGTGACACCGATGCTCTGTAATGAAGCAAACTTGGGAAAGGAGACGCCAGAATAATGATGCTGCACAGGACTGGATTGAGCTTCCTCCGTCCGAGAGAGATCCTCCATGCATTCGCTACTTTTAGAGAGAATGGGCGACTCTGATATATACAATGCCTTAAGATTATGTTTACTATTACTGGCAGGGAGATGCTCTTTCAAAGTCGATAGATTGGAACCGGATAAAGATGTCGCACTCGAACTCTGGCAATTGTTTAAATGAGACGTGAAAGGGTATGTGCACTGGTACCGCCGAAACCTATGCTGCTGCTTAAGAGGAGAAAGACTGTTACAAATATGTTTTTTTTGCGCTCCATTTTCCCCATAAGAAGGACGTTCCCTCCGTACATTCTCTTGCAAATGTCTTCTGTTTGGCCATGCCGTTGACGACGCGCGAATGATTGGCATGCGCCGATGCCCCTCCTTTTCCCCGGCATCGTTAACACCACCAGCGGCAACGCCCATCTGTTTGTGAGCGTTCTTTTTTTTTTTTTTTCCTTTTTCTTATTTGACTTTTTTTTTTTTTTTTTTTCGTATCGTACTTTTTTTTGCGTGTGTGCCGAAGTGTCG
>NW_001849415.1:88812-108676 GCF_000209065.1 Trypanosoma cruzi
GTCGTCAAGTACGTGGCACAGTGGGGTTTTCCTTAAAAAAAATAATAAAACTTTTTTTCTTTACTTTTTCTCTGTACGGGGGAAATTAACACAAAAGATGGGGGAATGTACGTACGGCGGAGAAGTGGCCAAACGAGTTCCCACCGGTCCTCTTCTTCTCCCTTCCGCCTGCCGACACGCTCCTCCTGCTAACAACTTTGCCCACGATGTCTACGGCTGGGTGGGCTCGCACGCGTGCACACGTCCCTGTTTGTGTGAGGGGCGTTTTTCCTCTAATCGAACTTCCCTTCAGCCCGTTTGCGTGTCCCTTCGTGCGTCTCTCCAGTCACTTTAATGCGCTTCTCTCCTTCCTTCCTTTCTCCCGCAACCGCCCTGTTTTCCCTTCCTATTTAGAGACCAACTTGCCTCCACGGCCACAGGACGACAAGTAAGAAAGAGAACTGCCAGCACAACAAAAGAGGAAAAGAAAAGTAACAAAGTCCTGCGGGCAGCGACACGCCGCGGACTCCACCGCGAGCTCTCGAGAAGAACACACGCGCACTCACACAACGCAAGAACAAAATGTGTGATTGGAAAGGGCAAGATATATAAAAAAAAAAGAAAAGTAAACTAAAAATGGATAAAGTGACACATTACAGGATTCACTCATACATATCCTCCCCAGAGGAAAAAAGGGGCAAGTGAAGTAATTAACAAAGAAAGAAAAAAGAAAAACAGAAGCCAACAAACTGTCCAAACATCACAAGAAGAGGGGTAAACTAATCAAACATTTGACGTTTTGCGTCAACTTCTTCCGACTTGCCCCTTTCTTTCACCTTTCTTCCTTCAAACATCCTCCTCTTCACCCCAAGGCATGCGCATAATACTGAGATACATTTTTTGTGTGGCACTGCGCGTCTCCTTCGGTTCGCCTTACATAGATACAAAACGAAAAGCAAAAGAAAAAATATAAACTCTGTTCTGCTTCTCGTGTTGGTGATAAAAATGCAAATGTGTGGGGTGTAAAAGAAGAAAAAAGCCGCATCCACTCCGCAATGAACATCTTAATTCCGCCGTCATACAAACACACACATACACACAAGCTGCGGGCGGTCAGATGGCAAAATATAAAAAAGCAGCAGGCGCCACAGAAGATTTCTTCTTTCTTTCCTTTTCATTTTCTTTTTTTCTTCGTGTGTGTGCATGTACTTTGTTATTATTGTTATTTTCTTTTCCTCTTCTTTCCTTCACGTGTCGCGGGTCCCTTTTTCGCCCACACCTTTTGCTTTTCGTTTACTTTTTCCACCCTAATTTACATCAGGCCGGGGCCAAAAATTATTCTTCCCTCATTTTGCTCCGTTTTGTCACGGGCGGTAGAAAAAAGCATTCCCTCCCCGCTAACAACTTCAATGGACTCCGGAACGTACCGCTTGTAGATTCGCCGGGCTCTTTTCCTTGCCTCCTCCATCGCAGTTTCCATCTTTGACCTCGCCGCAATGCGCAAAGCCCGCTCGCGTGCAATGTGTTCCAATATTAAGTTGTACGGCGGCGGCGGTGGCGGCGGTGGTTGTGCGGCGGCGGCGGTGTCCCCAGCCTCCCTGAACGGGTCGGTCTGCCGGCTTTTGTGCTTGTAGTACGCCCACAACATTTGTATAGTCCGTGCCGCGTTGTTGAGCAGATTGTACTGCCATGCAATTTCTTCTTCCATACGCGCCAACTTTTCCTTCGCGTAGGCCTGATTCCTCCGCACCGCACGATTTTCCACAGATATTTGCACCCGAGTGATGTGTCGAAGAGTTTTAAAGACACGGAATGAGCGTTGAATGATGCACACCTTATCGTTGAAATAGTCTGATGTCACCTTTCGCGTCACTTTTTCCCACACATTCCACTTACCCCTCACGAACCGCTGAATCATCCCCGCGTTGTGATCAAAGTCATTCAAGAGGAGGCCATCACGTTTCCACTGCATGCGGTCTTGGACCTCGGGCTGGGAAAGAATTAGTGCATTCCGCGCCTCGCGCTCCCGCATGGCGTCATTGATCACCTTTGCCTCCTCCACACTTGTTGGCTGCGGCTCCCTTCGAGACTTTCGGAACTGAATGGAAGTGGAGCGTTCTTTTTTTTGTGGCCCGAGATTGCCGCCTGCTGCTTTTATTGGCCCGTCCTTCGCCTCCTCTCTCCTTCGCCAGGGAAAGTAAACCTTCTTTTGAATTCGAAGTGGAAACGGCAACTTCTCACGTGGGGGCTGCGTGGCGTCCGCAAAAAAATTCGTTCGTTGACTGAGATACCAGCGGAATACGCGCTGCAATTTTATTACCGCGTTCTCAAATCGCCTGCGTTGCCATGAGAGCATAACCCCGTAGCCCCTCAGTCGCTCCGCCAACAGTGACTCACGACGACTCACAATCCACTCATCCACCAGTCCCCGCAAGAACCGACGCCGCCAGATGGCGCGAAGACGCCGCCACCAGCATTGAATCATAATGGCACGCCAAGTGCGCACCTCAAAGTGATTACGCTCGTTGCGCAGACGTCGGCGGGTGAGGACGCCGCGCCAAATGCGTGCCACTTGAGTCTGCGCCCAATGATCCCGTGGACCTGCGAGCGACAGATCGTTGCGGTATTTTCTCCCGGGCCGCGGCGGTGGTTTGTAACGTCCCATTAACATGGACGGTGGCACCGGTGGGCAGTATAGAGTGCGCACGGGGAACATGACATTTTCAAACGTGCTGTTAAACGCCGAGTGCGGCACCAAATAGCCCGACGTTGCTGTTGTCGGACTCAACATGGATTTTCCCTTTTCTCCTTTCCAAAGTGCAGTTTTGTCTGTTGCGGCCGCTCTGTTATTCCTTCTACCTTCGGATTCAAATGATTGAAGTTCTTTTTCCCTCCCCTTCGCTTCCCGCACGCCGCACACATGCACAAAGAGAAGGAAGCACAGGAATTGGTCAAAAAACAAAGAAATGAATGACGCGGCCCAATTCGCTCGCACGGGCCCACGCAAAATATTTTTCGTGGCCTCCTGCTTGTGTTTCGTGGTAACCCACGTGCAGATCGCCCCGCGGAATGAAGGGGAAAACAAACACAACCCACACGCCCTTCCCCTCTCCCCCACCAAAAAAACAACACACAAAAAAATAAAATCAATATAAAAAAAGAGGGCTCACCGCACGACAGTCTTTTTCTTCGTAACTCACACAAGGCGGCGAGAGGCGGAGAAGGGAAAAAAAGGGCACACGAAGAGCCAAACAGGGCATAAATGTAAAAGAAAAAAAAGTGAGAAAAAAGTTCCACAACAATTCGTAACGCAGCCGCGACTCTTGTCTCGTTCCCTTTTTTTTTTTCTTTCTTTTTTCTCTCTTGTGTGTACATTTTCTCTCTCGCTTTAATCCCCTCACGAATTCTTCTGGCAGACCTCGTTGCATACAACACAAAATGAGACAAAAAATAACGATGAAAATAAAACAAACAAAGAAACAACAACAACTCCCTCCTCTTATATACATATATATATAAATATATATATTATAGTTCAATTTTCCGCTTTCGGCTTCGGCCGTGTGGCGAACCCCAGAACAAAGTGGTAAAACATGTACACGGCGACGCGCGGCGACCGATATTCTTCCACGAGGGGATTCAACTCACTCATGTCCATCATCATCACGGTCGGTGTTTTGCCAGCCAGAAAACACATGTCAAACGCCTCCTGTGCGCTCAAACCAACAGCAGCCGGACAGCTCACACCAGGCATATCGCTTGAATTCAGGGAGTCCACATCAAAAGAAAAAAAGGTGTTTTTGCCGGTCAATCCAAAGGCATCCTCCAACGCTGCCACAGCACCCTTCTTATGCACTTCGCTCAGCCACATTAAATGGCCCTGGTGATCCCTCACATACTGTGCGTGCAACGCACCACACTGCGACCCTTGGCAGGCAAACTCCACAAATCGCTTTCCGGAGAAGGAACTCTCTTCCAGCAATTGACGAAACGGGGTCCCGCTGTGAACCCTTCCATCCTGCAGAGGTGGGCGAACATCCAAATGAGAATCAACATTAATAACACCCACGTCTCCAGGAAATGCTCGCAACATGGCACGTCCATTTGGGGCCGACTGGTCGTTTCCCCCGCCAATCACAAAAGGAAATGCCCCACGGGCAAGCACCGTGAAAACTTTGCTTTCCAACTTTTCATGGGCCTCCTCCAACGTACTGGCCGTGATGTCCCCAGCATCATATAACTTCAAATGGCTAGCATCAACATTAAGTTCTAAGTTATTTACGGACCCCAACCTTTGCAGAAAAAATCGAAATGCAGCGGGCCCTTTTTTGGCACCAGCACGTCCTCCGTTGCGCACACATCCCTCATCGTAGGGAAATCCAATAATAACAATTTCTGCATCCTCCTCGCGCTGCGCGGAGAACAGGCTCAACAAACGAGGATCATCTGTACGCGCAGCCATAATTGGGTCTTCTTTTGCTTATTATTATTATTATTATTTTTTAAATAAACAAATAAATTACACCTGAGTAGAAACAAATAAATCATAGGGGAAAAAACCAACAACATTTAGAAAAAAAAAAAAATCGATTAGTCACAAATAGGAGGGAAAGTACAAGTGTGTAGGGCCAAGCTATATGCATATTCCTTTTTCGAACCCAGCCACACGAGGCGTGTGTGCGTGTATTTCCCAAACACCCTGTTCCGGCATTCTTACCGGTTCCTCCTTTGCTGAGCCCAACCGCGTTGTGCAAAAAAGCGTCTTTTACTGTATTGAGTACTCGCTGTCTGCCCTTTTTGTGTCGTACACGTCGGTGAGCTTGGCGGGGGCGAACACGATGATGCCGAGCGCTGCGTCGCATTCAACTCTCCACCGCCAACTTCTTGGCTGTTGCATACATGACGTGAGACTTTGATTGGGATTCCACTTTCCTCAAGAAGAGTCTCCACGCGATGCTTCGATACATGCGGGAAGTCGGCGTGGACGACGGTCGCTGCCGTCTGAACATCCGTGGGCTCCATCAGCAGCAGTTGGTCATACACAGGGAGCTCTGCATATGCGGCATTGCATGTCGTCTGTGAAGAATAAATGGGTGTAGAAGTAGGCAAATTTTTCGTGCCTTCACCAGTGAAAATATTTTTTTCTTTCACTGGTAAAAATGCCTGCCGTTCTATACTTTCCGCTGCATCGGCTGCAAGACTGGTGATTATACAGCAGACCACCTCTTCAGCCTCTTTCTTCTTTGCCAATCGACGCTGCTCTTCAAGCTCCTGACGAGTCAACGCAATTTGAGTCTTCACCAATTCCGCTGCTCGCACTGGCCTGTAGGGATCTCCACCAGAAAACCTCGGCAGACGGTGAAAAAAGAATGGGACAACCTTCAACATAAATTTTCGACGAGTAATAAAAAGCCGCAGTGCCTCTTGCATTTGCTCAGTCACTGCCGCGCGTTGAAGATCCCTCCATTCCAATTCATCAGTATCCACTCCTAGTGCAAATGTTGGCGGGGTTCTTGTGCAATTTCCTTCGTTCATAGGATGCCGCTGTGGCGAATGTGAAGAGCAACTTCCGTCTAATGTTTTTTGATCATCCTCGTTAATGTCCACACTGCTGTCCATTAACCACCAGCCGCTACTATTTTCTCCCTGTGTTAAGGCAATATCACGGCTATCCTCCTTCCCAGGTACATCCATGTCCGTGACGTTACAGAATTCCTGCTCCTCCGCATCCTTGGAGTGCGCCTCATCGCAGACAATACGCAGCCCAAGACGCAGGCACCATTGGCGTAACACGTCATAGCTCATCTTCATGACTCGTTCACTTGTCAGTTCTTCTATTGTCTCCTCCATAGGCTCTTGAGCATTCAGCGGAGTTTTATTCATCAAGTTCCTTGACGGCAATGGCGGTAATCCTTGAGGACCCAACAAACAATGAGGTGAAGGGGCCCTCGTCGCCGTTATCATTACCGTATGTTCCTCATCCGCATTAATTGCATCGTTCTGCAATTGAACCTTTTTCTCTTCATTCTGATGGGATTTTGAAAGTAGGTTCTGCATATCAGCGGCCATGCTGCTGGTTGTTGTCCAATTCAGGCCTTTAGCACGGTTGCTCACAGAAATGGAAAGGGAATCCATGTAATCATTCCCCGACTCTTGGAAAGTGGACAAAGAGGAACTTCGTGACACGGCCCTCTGACGCTCTCGGGGCAACTGTGAACACATCCAAACATGTTCCCCTGCAGACAAACCACCTTTTAACGCCATGGGACTGCTGTGTGTAGACATTTCTTCACTGCCGTCATCAACAGAAATAGCATAATCATTATTCTGATGCGTCCGTGATGAACGCTCCCTTTCTTTCGTAAAACTTTCCAAGGAAGATAGTGCGTCCACATCAATTACCTGGCTTTCAACCGCCACGGAATTTAGGTTGCTGGCGCCATGCAAAACCTCACCTATAAACACAGGCTTCTCAGCGTCTCCGAGAGCGGAGTAATTCACTTCCTTGGAGACGGCCTGTAAACCAAAATCATCAAGTGAAAATGCACCACACGGTTCAACAAGGTCCTGAGATGTAACACCTGCATTAACATTTCCACACGCCGAGCGTGTAAATGCCACTGCCGATGGACATGCTATTAATAACTCTTCAGCACCAGTACCTTCTTCACATTCGGTGGTAACGTCAGCAACGCCTTCATCCCACCCATTGGCATGAAAAGACCCCTTAATTTCCTCCTCCAGCTGGAGTACGGCGGGAAAGGCTTGAGATTTATCATTGTTGGTGGGCCTTGGCATCCCGTCGGGAGGGTTCTGCAAAGCTATGCCGTGCTGTCTTGTGTATTCTTCTCGAGCCAGCGCCTCGGTGTGCCGGTAACTTCCCCTGCTTGGTGAGGTAAAGTCGCTGAGGCTAGGCATCGCGTCCTCGTTCATGTTACCAGAGGGGGAAGAGACGATGATTGCGTTTACCGGCGAGGATGGGCGCATGTTATCGGTATTCGGCTCGACACTCGTTGAAACTGCGCAAAACTCCAGACTTTCACCACCACCACCGCCATCATCTCGGGTACAGTGACGCCTCTTGTTCACATGTTCGATCCTTTCTAAAGAGCGTTTCTTCACATGAGTATGAAACGACACAATCTCTCCCCACTGGGATTCCGCGGGGTGCATCTCGACGCGCAGTGGAGGTTCGGAGACAAGCCTTGCCGCCCTTTCCAAAGTCGCGGAAACGTCACTACCAACCGGGCCACTCCTCCTCTTTTTACTTTTTACTGCAAGCACACGGCGAAGTTTTTCCTGCAGCGCCCTCAGTCCTTCATTGTAGGTGGCGACAGCACTGCTCAGTGCCCCACACATCGCCACTCGCATTGCCTCATGCTCTGCACAACACTCCTCGATTAGCTCCCGTATCTGAACAACGCCCTCCGCTTCCGAGAGCACCGAAGAGTGAGCCGAATCCCGTTTCGGTTCCGCATCATCGCCGTGAAGACCCCATTCCCGTAAAAATTCGTCTCCCCCTGCAGTTCCCGTTCCAGGGCCCATGGAGAGAGTCGATACGGGCAACTTCTCGCGACGATACCGCTTCTCTGGAAGAAGGTAAGCGTCTTCCAACGTACTCACTGAAGAAGTCCGCGAGAGGGAACGGGAAGGAGCGCCCGGAGATGAGATGACCGTCCCTGGTGCACTGCAATTGTCAGCACCTTCTGTCGCAGTTCCAATAGCGTTGCTGATGCATATTTCCGCCGGCTGTTGCTTTGCCAAACACGTTTCAGCTTCTTTATAGCCGTCAAAAGCAAATTGGCGTATAAACTGAGATGGTGTGCACTTCTCCAAATCAATGAAATACCTTGTCGTAGAACGATGCATTTTTTCCGACATGACATCCGCGTCACGAGAGTTGCCATCCAACACCGCCTTCTTTTTATCGGACTTTTTCGTCCATTCTCGCCCTCGCTTATTGGCTGTTCGCTTCCACTTGCAGACTCCCTTCCACAACTCACGGCGCTGTTGCAGAGAAGCATGTGACCCAAGAAGCGCATCCACGTCGTCTTCACATGTTACCCGAGCGGCAAGTTCATCCATGTGGCGCAGACCACATGTTTCAATAATCCGTGATGCAAACCCTTGCAACTGCAGCGGTGAAAGAAACTGCACAAGGGAGTTGGATAACGTGAAGGCCACGTGTGAGGAAGACGAAGGCGGGTTCATCTGTTGCGGATCCCCCAGGAGTAGTGGCGGCCGTATACCGAAACTGTCGTCACTGCCAGCTTCGGCAATGTGAGCGTCATTGAGGGAATTGGACAGCATCCTGTACACTAAGCGGGTGCCGACAAAAAATTATGGGTGGGGGAGAGGAGCGAGGGGAGAGAAAAGTTCTAATCTAACGGCGGCGTGCAGCGCCGCCCCTTCACCCGCCCCCCGTTTCCTTCTCTCTTCGGTGCTGGCGTCTTAAAAGGCGACCCCCTCTTTCCCCCTTTTTTGTGTATGCAATTAGCAAGAAAAAAGAAAGAAAAAAAAAAAAACAAAAACGAGGATCTTCGTATTGTTCCACGCAAGTCATTTACCAGGGGAAAAAAAAAGATTCACAAACACAACAACACTTGAAGGCGCATGCTCATTAAAGCAAATACAAGAAAAAGAAATGAACTTCGGTTCTTTCTTCATTTCCCTTTTGTTTCTCAATTCCTTTTTTTTTTTCGTTCACCTTCCTTCGCGTCGTTGCTCAAGGTTACGATCAGCACCCTTTCCTAAACGTGCTGAGGCTCGTTGTATTAACAAGCTCCTCTTTTTTTTTTGTGCCGGGCGTTACGGCTTCGGGATGTATCGTTTTGCCTCATTCTCGTCCAACTGACGAAGGTCAAAATCTATTTCTTTCATCTCTTGCAGGACTTCTCCAATGGAGGTCGTCAATTCCTGCTCCAACATCCGCCGCTCCAGCGCCATGACGGGGTCACGCCTGTGGAACCGTCGTATAATCTCCGCCCCCGAAGGAATGATCTCGTTTTCATTGCCCTTTCCATCGGCCACTGTTTCAGGCAGCGCAGATTTCTGTGGCTGCTGTCGTAGTTGGCGGAGCTCCTCGCGCAAAGCGTCAACGTGCTTTTTCAGCGTCTCGAACCGGTCCTTGAGTCGGAAGCGTCGGTCTATCAAGGCGTACCGCACCCGATTGGCCCCAGTGAAGTTCAACGGCTTGGGTGGCAGCTCTCCAAATTGAAATATCTGCCGAAGACGTTCTTTTTCCGCCACGGTGATGGGGGGAGACTTATACAACGGTGGCAGGAGAGACGGCCGACCAAAAGCCCGCAGCTCCCGTTGAATGCTTTCCTCCCTCTTCTTGTGAGGAAGCGCATCAAGGCGTCTCCTCGCAATTTCCTCCTCCGAAATGCGACGGCCCAAACCCACACGGGGGCGACTAATCATCGCTTTGGACTTTGGCACCGGCTTCGGGCGGAACAGCGCCGCCTCCGCCGCCTCCCGTTCCAACCGCATCTTTTGCAGCCTTGCAAGCAGCTCTGGGTCAAGTGTGCTTTCTTTCGTGGGTCTCGCGTAGCAGCGGTAGATGGCGTCGCCAGCGGCAGTGCCACGGCCAAAGACACCTGCTGCAGCCTGCAGTTCACTCATTCTCACTTCCTTCTACGTGTTTTTCTCACACTTTTCTTTTGCTTTTGGTTGTGTTTACTCCCCTTTTTGTCGGTTACTTTCTTCTAGCCCGCGTGTATGCCTGTGTTCCGCACGATAGCCGAGTTCTGTGAGGAAGGCCAGAGGTCGCGTTATCCTCGCAAAACACACAAGCGGTCCCACAAATCTAAAATGCACAAATAAATAATAAAAAAGGAAGCTTATCCCCCTTCTTCCCAACAACAACAACAACAAATAAATAATAAAAAAGATGGATCCACTCAAAATTAACAATAAATCAAAAATCGCGTCAAAAAAAGTGCAACAATAACATCACCAGCCGCACGCCACAAGACGTAGCCACATACATGTACGCACGCAACGCACAATTGCCACTTTTTTCTCGCCATTTTGTTCCGTAGCAATTTCAATAGTGTTGCAAATCCAAAAAGTACTCAAGGCGCCTTGCCGCATTCTTCGTCAGGAAACGAGACCACATTTTATGAATCATAAACGAGAACCAGACACGACGACCAAAAATGGATCCGATAATAAAGAGCAACAGCGAGTAGGCAGGGTACATGATGGCGATGTATAAAAAACGGTAAAGCCATGGGCCTTTCACCCATCCACTATCTTCTGGTAGCCCCAGAAATCCGTCCTTCACAAGAGAACGAATAACAGGCCGCACAAACATGACTGCCGCTGCCCCGGTGATGGAAAATATGACGCAGATGAGAATTTGCTCCTTTATTGGAAGTTTAAATATGCTGCCCTTCATTGGAATTCCCTTGACGTAAACGACCTCCTTGTGTGTGCGCCAATCCTTTCTTTTCGGTCCAGTTGGTGTAAACGCGGCTGTGGATTTCACGCCTGCCTTTTCTCCAACTTTAGAGCCCAAAGCGCCCTCCACTGTCTGTGAACTGCATTTGCGGACGGCATTCCCGCAAACCCCACTTAATCTATACACGGGGCAGAGTGCTGTGAGACGCCGATACATATCCAAAGGGCAGCGGTACAAAAAAAAAAAAAAAAAAAAAAAATAATCCCTTTTCTTTTCTCTTGTTTTCAAGTTAACGGCGCGACACAACCCTCTCAGTGGCCTTCAGAGTACAACACCACCGAACTCCACGCACAGAGAGAGAGAGAGAGAGAGAAAGAAACAAAAAAAAGGGGAATTTCTTAAATTGTGCGGGTGTTTCCCAACACGTTTGTTGTGTGTTGTGTTATTTGCCCTCAAATTTGTTGTTCTTGCGGCTTCAATAAGAAGGAATACAAACAAAACCAGAAGAGGTGGATGCTGAAATGGCAGCAGAGAACAGTCATACGCATAGACACACACACAAAAACAAAAACAATAAACTCATAGGGGCAACAAAGAAGGAAAAGATTGTCCCATTCACTTGTTGCTCATGCCGAGAACGAGGCTAGCTGAAGTTCAATATTTCCCCGGCCAGGCGCAAAGCGTCGTCCAGCATGTCACCTGTGTTGTACTCCGAGTCCGTTGTTGCATGGGTTTCGTGAGTCCGTGACTCCAAGCGAGAGCGCTTTGCATACCTGTCATTCTCATGCCCATCCGCTTCCTCAGGCGTATTCAAGCCAGGCATAGCGGTGCCGCCAGCCGCACGGTGTCTCGCTCCCTGTTCGCTACGACTGTTAGCGCGGCTCCTCCACAAACTCTGCAACTCCTCCAGTGCCGCACGTTCCTCATCTGGCAACTCCATAGGCGAAACATAGTGTTTCTTATCCGCTTCAAGCTCGGCCTTTTCTTCTTCGGATATGACAACCTGCGGCACGACACCAGAAGAGAGCACACCGTCGTGATCAGGGTACACAAAGCGCTGCTCACCACTAATTTTGTGACGTGACACAATCACGATGCCTTTCCCAGACGAGACGCCCAAATTATCCTTTTCTACCTTGTCGTGCGCAATTGCCCTTTGCTGGGGTACTCGCTCTTGTGGAGCCGCCCGCTTTGGCGTAGTTGATGAGAAAGGCGCTCTCAAAGGCGGAAGAATTGGCCCCTCACCCTCCCTCTCCGCCTCAATGTCTCCCACAAACTGGGACAAACCCTCCGCTCTCACGTAACTTCGAAACGCCGCCCGCCAAATCCCGACTGTGTGGGGCAGCACAACACATTCCTCTCGTCGACATGCGCGGCGCAGCTCGGAAAGGGAGATTTGCTCTCCGGGTGAATATGAAATCGTAGCTGGAGTGTTGGGATGCACAAATCCACTTCCTCTCGGCATCTTTTTCACAATGAAAACGACAATAGCTCTTCTTCTTTTTCTTCTTTCCTGTTTTACAAAGGGGCTAGCACGTACAACCGCAGATTCTACCGCCTCCCAAACCCACACCTATTGTCCCTCTGTGAGCTCTAAGAACGCACATGAAAGAAAAACAACAAAAAGAAGAAAATAGAGTGCCATTCACATGACGTCAGGCTTAAAAATTATTCAGTTACCATTTTTCTCCGGAGAAAGAAATCAATTATTATTATTATCTTTTTTTTTTTTTTTTGTATTTGTTTTTCTTCGATTCCACCAATACGATACAACTTTCGTGATGGTCGACACTCCCCATCAAATTAAGTTATTCAATTTGCAAATATCTCTGAATCAATCCGAGTCGTACGGTGTCTTGTTCGTGACGGGTATCGTGGTTGGTGCTGCAGCATCTGGAGTGTCCAGCCACTCTGGCTGGTGCCCGTCCATCTGCATTTTGGCTTTCACCGCCTCAACCGGAACACGCAACGCCAGCATTTGAAAGTACCCTTGTAACCGAGGGTGTGTGCACATTGTAAAGCCCCCCAAAAGAGGCATTGGAGGAGGCGGTGGAGGCAAAGATCCTACCGGCAGTTGGCCTAATGAAGAAGAAGGTGGCATCGGGGGAACAGGAAGCGGCGGTTGAATCGGTACAACCGCGCTCCCATTTACACGGGTTTGAATTGCTACCCCGGGTGGTGGCGGAGGCCCGTTGCGTCGCTGCAGGTGCGGTGGCGGTGGTGGTGGTGGTGGATGGTGATGACCACCAGATGCCGACAAAAGACCCGGCATGGGTGGTGGGACCTCACGATCCACGATGGCTAATGGAGTTGAACCGCCGACCCCGATGGACGCCGATTGGGGGAAGGCAGCCGCCGATATTGACGGTGTCGCCGCATTCACTTCGCCAAAGTCATCATCTATACTTTTTAGTTTGTTTTCTAGCAGCACTGTGAGAATCTCCAGACGTTGAAGCGAACGACAAATCTCAATGAGTTGACTGTCGCACTGAGCTGCAAACCGGTTCAAAAACTGCGTTGTGGATATGATAAATTTATTCACTGCGTCTGCGGTCCGCGTAAACTCATGTTCTCTTTGCACCTCGGCCATTGAACAAGATGCCACGGGTTCCACGATTCGGACAAACTAAAAAAAAAAAAAAAAAAAAAAAAAACAAGTCTGAGGAGGAAGAGCGTTAATAAACGGACTCACGCCGCTGAAAACTTCAATTTATCTCTTTTTGGATGGAAATTATCCACCAAACAAAATGTGACGTCTTCTTCCCGTATTATTCCTGGTGTCCCGTTGTTGTTTTCTTTGTTCCGTCTTGACACCCTGAATTTGTGCGTGTGTGTGTGTGGGCGTGTGTGAGAGTTTGCGCTTCAAAGGGGAATAATAGAAACCTAAAGAAAGTGAATGGAAAAAGCAAAAGGTAAATGATACCTCAAAAACAACAACAACAAAAAAAAAAAGGAAAATAAACTGTCTGCTGGATGCACAGAAAGAAACAGGAAGAAGAGCACACAACAACTCATGGTTGATAAGAAAGCAGGGTGACAGAAACCACTTCTCTTCTCCATTCTCTTCGTGTGCAGGCGAAGTAAAATTATACAAGGGCACATACAAAAAGGAAAACAAATACGTCTATAATTACCGGGGCAAGACGGGGAACTACTGCAATTCATGCAGCACCAGGCCCTCAACGTATGTGTCAAGGATGCTTCCAACTTCTTGAAGCACTTCTTGAAACGCATCTTCAACGAGTGTTTCGGTGAGTCGCTGTGCAAACACTTGTTCCGTCACGTGGGAACTATTCCATTGCTTCTCTGTGTACCGAATGTACTCTTGGTGCTCCTTCTGAGATGACCGCAGACGCTCCACAATGGCACGCGGCATTTCACCACGACGACGACGACGACAATTCCCGCGACCAAAATTAAAATCGCCCCCGGAGACTGTTTTCTTGGAATCATCAATTCTCACATGACGGCGGTCTCCTTTGGGCGATTCCTTCCGGTGTATCAACTGTTCATCGTCATCCCCATCCTCAAGATCCTCTTTCTCCCCCTTGATCGATCCATATTGTTGTTGTTGTTGTTTATCACGCTGCTCAATGGCTTCCAGCTCCCGATCCATCGCACCCAATTGCCGCTGGAGACGACTTACCAACAGCAATTCATCCTCATCATCACTAATATCCTCTAAGGCGTCATGGGCTTGCTGCAATATGCGGGCAGACTCTTCGTCATCAGGAGTAATATCTAATTTTGCACGTTTTCCTCTTACCTTTTGAGTGATTCCGCTCACATTACCCCCCGAATTATCGACAGAAACTCCATGCACTTCTTTCCCCGTGTCTTTACTGAGTTCCTGAACTTGGGGAAGCGGATCTTCTCTATCCTTCATAATGCTATCCAGCACAGCTCGATGATCTCTTAGCATGCTATCCACAGTAAAAGTAAGTTCTGCAAGGACTTCGTCGGAGAGAGTTATTGATGTTGTCCAAGGTGTTGTTTGCCCAAGCTGACTGTCTGAGTCACCTTTTCTGTTCCCACGATGCACGGAAGAATTTGGTGGTTGGAATTGCGACGTGGCTGAAGGAAATTGAGGACTCTGCGCATCCCAAGATACACTGTGTGTGGGAATTACTGCCGGTTGTTGTGGGTCCTGTGGCCCGGATGGATAAGGTGATGATGCCACGCTTCTACCTGTCAACAATGCGGAGGCATGACGTATTACTTCCATCGGAACCCGAGGTACTTCCGCTGCGGCTTTCGGTTTTGCTTTTGGCGCAAAATGACCACGATGCCGCATGGCAAGGTTCTGTATCGTCCGCGGCGTCATCACCTCCATGTGTGGGTTCTGCCAGGCATCTGAGTGTAGCGGTTGTTGTTTTTGTTTCGCTTGAGGTGCTTCTTCGTACTGAGTCGGAGCGTTTTTCGTTGCATTAACGTGGAATGGTCCCTCTCGTTCTCCTGCCACGGAGACTCCTTCGGCCCCGGATGTACTCGTTCTCTTTTTCACCTCGGGGTACGTATCCGAATGTTTCGGTTCCTTGGGAGGTCGCTCTACAAGTCGATGCGGAGATGGCTGTGGGGGAGGCCGGCCGCCACGAGTGGGCGTCTGGGCAACAAGCCGTACCTTTGGCGGCTCTCCACCAGAAACCAGCCTGTCGCCGCTCGAGCTAATAACCACATTATCATCATCATCATTGTTGTCGTCGTCATCGTCGTTGTCACTTTGCTCATGACGCCGCTTATTCTTTTTCAAGTGAATAGGTGGAGTGGCAGCTGTCGCATTGTACGCCTCAAGAAGAGGCGAATATGACGAATCCATGCGCGCATACATGAGCCTTTCTTCCTGCTGGTCGCGTGGGGGCTTGCGGAGATAAAATTCAGGTAGGGCGCGATCCTTTTGTGGCTGTGACATTCGGTTAATAAATTGTAATTCTTTTTCACGTGTTTGAAAACGATGTCGTCGGGGAGGGGTCTCCGTAGGGACATTTGCGGCCCGAGCACCTTTGCGCGGGGGTGACAACTTACCACGGCGCGTGGGTTTTTCCGCAAAAGCTGGCTTCGTTGCATCCGCCGCAACTGCAAATGTTGGTGGAATCTTCTCCAGTGCTCCCTTGTATGAGAGCGCCTCTAAACCGATTGTCTGCACCATCTCCGCTACATCCGCCGCAGCCACACGCTGGACAAGATCCAAAAACTTAAAGCGGTTAAGAAGGATGGCGTGCTCCGTAGCCGGCAGGGTGAGGAGGCGTGCAGAGAGTGTCTGATCCTCCCCACTCAATGGCATTGCTCCTCACCGTAGAAGAAACCAACCCCGGTGGTGGTCGCGTTTCTGCTGGTGTAATTGGAGAAGATAGTCCAGCTTTTACCCTATTCTATAATTTCCTCCCTCCCTCCCCCCGCAAAGGATAGAAAGGGCTTTTTTTTTTCCAAGGGATTGAGTGGATGTTGCAAACAAACACAGAGAATACACAAGGATATAATAAAAAAAAAAAAAAAAAAAAAAGAAAATGCACCGACAAAGTCGTCAGCCCGCTAACAGCTGACCAACAATCGTTGATGTGGTCGTGAAAGCACCGAAAGCAGTCGGCAGATCAATAACTATGAATACCTTAGTATATATATATATATATATATGCATGTATATGCGCACTTATGCTCAGGTGGTAGCTGAAAATAAACTGGCGACATGAAGAGAGTGAGTAGGCAAAAAACAACAACAACCACAAAAGAGCCCACCAGAAACACACAATCTCACCAAGCTTCATGCATAACAAACAGAAGCATCATAGAAGATAGAAAAAGAAAAGAAAAAAACAATAATAAAAAAAAAAAAAAGAGAGTATTAACAATGACTGTCCATTTGACTCGTTATTCTTCTCATCTATATTCGGTTAGATAGATATGGATATTATTCGTGTCTTCTCATGTCGTTTTGTCTTTGTATTTCCCCTCCCTTTTCATTATTATTATTTTTTCCTTCCCCATTTCTTTTTTTTTTTCTTTGGTACTGTTTGCCTCCACTTCCCAATGTTTTTCCACACAAACAAATCCGCTGATAGCCAAGTCGTAGTAATATGTGTGTTATGTGCGTCTCCGTCTGCTTGTTGTTTTGCCTGCCAATACATTTTCTTTTTCTTGCTGGTGTTCCCACGGTTATCATCAAATAGGCACGCGTGTACACATTTATTGTCGGTACGCCTACTGTAAATTATTATTATTATTTTTTAAAAATCCTTGTCAATTGATTTTATGTTGGCTTCTTTTCGCCCCTTACGCCTCTCAAATGCGCACTTTTTTTTTTTCTTTCTTGCTTCCTCCTCCCTCCTCGGGCCTTCGTCCCACTCGTTTGTTGTTTTAGTTTCGGGGCAAAGTTTTGATTTGTTTCCTTTAAATAATTGGCGCACGTTTGTCCCCATTTTTTCGCCCTTCCCATCCGTCCTTTTCTTCTTTTCAAGTCTTCTCCGGGGCCAATAGCCTCCTTCGCCCCGGCAGCCGGCACGTTTAAAAACGGCGGGGAGTGTTTGGTGGTGTGGGATGACGGCACGTGGAGCGGTCCCTTTTCCCCGGCCTCGCATACGGCAACGAAGAGAATTTCCCCCACAGAAGTGAAGAACCGCAAGTGGAACGGAAGAAGAAAGAAAAAATAATGTTACTGCTGCTTGCATTCCTGCTGTGCGTTGGCCGGTTTGTTACCTCCGCGACCCCCACGCCCCTTTGGACCTCTTTTCGGGTGCACCACCACCTCCTCCTCTTCCTCCTCATCCTCCTCCTCCTCCTCCTCGTCGTCGTCGTCGTCGTCGTCATCGAAGTCGGCCGACTCCAAGTCGCTGCTGCCATCGGGAGCCTCGCCAGTGTAGAAGTTCACGGCGCAGGGGATAATGCTGGTGTGAAGAACGTTAAGGAGTTGCTCAATCTGTTCTTCCTCATCCTCATCGTCGTCGTCATCTTCCTCGTCATCGTCACCTCCTGCCTCGGCTTTTTCCTTCGACATCTCTTTAAACACGTTGAAAAAGGAATTCCGTGGAACAGTGAAGGTCTTCGTCTTGGCGCCTTTGCCACGCTTGCCACCCAACTTCTTTGTGACCGTCTCTACCGTCACGTCCTTGCCCGGCTTCCACGTGGGCGGAGTGCGAATGATCTTCACGCCATCGTCGTTATGCTTGACGCTCAACACAAGAGACTCCTCCTGGAAGAAATCATTGGATCCAAACACAAAAACAACGGCAAAGCTGCCATAACTACCATCCAACACTCCCGATCGTATGTCTTTCAGATGATTGAGGACTTCTTCATCGTGTTCTTCAATCAGGGAATCGGAGAGCACATGACCGCGCAGTACGCGAAGCCAAAATCCCGGAATACCCACGACGGACTTGTCAGCTTCCGCCTCCGTAACCTTGATGTCTACTTGACCCTCATGTTCGCTGGGAAATCCCTTTGCGACCTCCTCATCCGTGGGTTCTCTGGAGCCGGTGATGATCTCCTTACGGTGATCGTGGAGGGGCGCGTACAACTCGTCGTACTGGCGGCGCAGTGCCGTCTCCTTTTCCTCAAAATTCTTGCGAAGCTTTTCGTACTCTTCATGGTAGTGCAAAAGAACCTTTGCACGTTGCTGGATGCGTTCAGGAAGCTTGCTCATAAACTCTGCGGAGTAGTTCGGGTTGAAGTACTTATGAAACGGCGTGGAGATGTCAACATCATCGTCGTGCTCAACTGCCATATTCCGCCCAACCGGCATTTTCGTATCGTTAAAAATTTCACTTGCTTTTAAACCTTACACGTATATCCCATGACGCAGAATATGTGTGAGAAACATTCACGTCGGGGGCAAAAAAGACAGTCAGAAAACAAACAAACAAACAAACAAAAAGACCGTCCCTCGTAAGTAAATACAAAGACAGAGAAAAAGACACACAAACAAATTACAAAACAACGGCCACAATTGAAGCGACACTCTTCTCCTCCCACTCTAATTTCTCATTCCAAATTTAAACGGTATTTTCAGTTAGTAATGATTACTCCTACTTAAAAAAAAAAAAAATTACACCTAAATGTATTTTTGTGTTGTTAAGTGCAAGACATATATGAGAGACCCAAGTGCGTCAAATGGATGTGTTAGCGGTTTTGTTTTCTTCTCACTCCTCCTCTTGACATCCTTTTCTTTCTTTCTCTTTTTTTTTTTTTGCCTCCTCCTCTGTCGTATTCACCCATCATTCGATTTTTGTTGATTTGTTTTGCCCTCCTCGACAGTGGCTTGTTTTTTGTTTTTGTTTTTCCTCCTATTCTTGCACGTGCGGCGTTACTCCTCTGCCTCTGCCATGTTGTCGGCGACGTGCTCCTCTGGGGCCTCGCCCACGATGTGTTCATTCACGTACGCCCGCATTTTGCGACGCTCCACCACCGCACGCTCTGCGGCCGCACGGAAAATGTCTTCCTTCGGCCGGAAGGGCGTGTCGCGGGTGCGGAGGTCAAGAATGGGAACCTCCGTGTAGCCAAACTCCTCGGCGACCTTCGCAAGGTCAACAGACCGCTCATTGTAGACATCCGAGGGGCCTATGAGGGAATAAAGCAACATGGTCGCACGGTACGCAGCGTATGCGGCGTTTTGCACGGAAAATTGCTTCTTGTTCAGTGAGCGCATCTTCTGCAGCGACAACAGAAAACGTGTGGCGGATGGAAGCTGCGGTAGCTGCTCAAAGGTGATATTTAGTCGCTTTGCGGGGCGCCGAAGGTAAACCAAGGCGGGCTGCAGTTCATTTCGGCGTAAAAATACCAAAACCGTATGGTACATCGCTTTGCTGGGGGGAGTCGCCTTTGAAGCGGCCGCAACATCCCCTTCTTGAGACTCTTTTCGATCTCCGCGTGGCGGCGGCGTGCGTGAGCGACGCCGCTTCGTTGGTTCCGCAGCCGCAATATTGTAAGCGGCGGGCGTCAAAACGTCGCTGACAAACTGGGCAAAGTTCACAACGTCAACCATGATGTCGTATTGAACAAAAATGGTGCCCGTCTGCGGTACAAGGCCGAAAGCAGAAAGAACCACCACACGGTTCTTTTCGCGTTTGGTGGAAAAATCTTTTCGCGCGGCATCCAACATAATCTTGTCAAATTGAGCACACAGACGCTCTCGGTCCTCATCCTTGTCCTGCACAGAGGCATACGTGCTGGGTCCTTCATAGTCCGTCAACAACAGCAGCGATTTCGGCAGTTCCCCTAATGCATAAAGAACGTTATACATAAATTGGCAGGCCTCCTTGGTGGCAAAATGCACAACGAGACCCTGTCCCTCACGAAGGCTCATAATGAGTGTATAGAGGGTCTGAAAACGGTGTGCGCCCTCCACAACTGCGTAGTGTGCCGTGACAGGACGTCGCCTGGTGGCAGCGGTGTGAGTACACCTCTCTTCGGTCTGTGTATTATTATTACTGTTGCCGGTGTCCACCGCGCTGTCACGGCCGGCATTCTTCTTCTTCTCCCCGTCGTCAA